>NW_024537452.1:0-278227 GCF_016647745.1 Suillus plorans | reverse complement strand
TAGGTAGTGTAGTTGATGCGGATCACCTTGTGTCGATAGATACGATCATTTACAAATACCAGTCGGCTGCGCTCAGCAGTGGAGAAGGAGACTTCGTCGCCATCATAATCGTGTCCAAGTAATCGTGCGAGGATATGATCTTTTAATCGGGGAAGAAATGCCTAGATATTTTAAAATACTGAGCATTGTAGGATAGAAATTGAAGTCAGAAGCACTCACAGTGAAAGCAGGATCCCCTTCATTCTTCCTCAGCCATTGAGAAAGACCCAAAAAGTGGCGTGCTTCCGTGGAAATATGGTAGTGTACTCGAGGATCAGTGTATGGTAGCCGTTCCGACTCCTCAAAGCGCAAGGATGGCATCTCCGTTGCATCAGGAGCAATAAGATTGCGCAGTGGAGTGGTTTTCCTCTTCTTGTACTTACCCTCAGGAATACGTTCTTTCATCCTGAAGAGGATTCTCTCCCGTTGCTGTTGCTTTGCAATTCCAGATACATATCGAAACTTGTTCACTCGCGGGTAAAAGCGTTTGATGCGCCTGTGCTCAATTTCACCCTATGAAACAGTATTAGTACTAAGTCAATTGCTACATGGAGCGTTACTAGTACGTACCAGCTGGGTTGTAAAGTTGTCTGTTGTCCCAAATCGTCTGATGGTATTAACATAATCACCCAGTGCGTGAAGTTTGTAGGTTTGTAGATTAAACTTCCTGTGCTTCGAGCGTCCTTGAGGCTGTTGCATTGCCGAGTTTCCGTGCGCTGAACTCTGTGCAGCCTTTCGTGCTTGGCGACGGCCACGAGCAGCTTCTTCGCTTGGAAGATCTCGGGTGTCAAATGTCTCTGTCTCGCTGGAAAAACGCCTCAAAATCTTGCCGAGTCGAGTTGTGGATGAATCAAGGAAGGATAGGGTAGTGTCTGTGTGCAGGCGTAACTTTGCCAATCCATGCCATGTAGCCAATTCAAAGAGAAGGTCGAGGACAAGGGTGTTGAATGGTTCTGGAAGGAGGTCTTCAAACACAGGGATAGCACACTTGCAAACCTTGGTTAGTACAAGTGCGCTGTACTAGCACCACTATTAGAAAACATACCTGTAAAAGATCCTCAAAGTCTCGCGCCGCAAGCTTCTTCATGCCAGAGGCATTGTCACTGAATTTGCGGACCGTACTCCTGCTAAATGTGGGTACTTGTCGATAACTGTCAGCGTATATTAATATAAGCAATTCCTGTAGTGGTTAAGCAGGAACTCGTACCGTTTATTCAACTGCTGTATTGTGTCGTGGCCATATGCGTAAAGAACACGGATGAGATGCGTAAAAGTGGCCTTCCAAACTCCCAGTTCGAATTCATGAAGCAGATCAGGAACAAACATGGTGTAAAAATTGAACCCAAAGCGTGCGAGCCGAGTTGAAAATGCATTCTAAGTAAATCAGTAAGGTGAAACAGGATGTAGTACATGAAGCATACCGTACTGGGGACAAGAGACTCAGGTACGAGCATCCGCTTGACAAAGACACTTGTGATATTGGTGCCCTTGACGTACAACCACTCCCGAACCTGTCTGATTATTGTCCATATCCGATGGCCATCTTCACGTATCTTTTTCTCGCGCCATCGTCTGTCAGCCTTGTTTCCGAGACCACCTATCTTGGTCTTGGGGATCAGGCAGCGTGGACAAGGGCACTGGGCGAGAAATTTAATTGATGCGAGAAGTGTTCTAATCGAATGAGATAAATCAGTTGGAAGTGTGCCTTCGAAAGATCCTTACTTTTCAGGGTAATCTGCCGAGTAAGTAAAAAACCGAGGAAAGATTCTGCGGGAGATGCCATCAAGACATTCAATGATGATCCCAAACTCATAGGCGTGCATGAAGTCATCATCAAGGAGCAACAACCAGATTGCCTGCATCAACTCGTGTCGACAATGACTGAGGATTTCAGCCGTCGCAGGCTTATTGAATGTACGTCGGTAGAAGTCTTGAAAACTGTCTGTGAGCTGTGGAAACACATCAAACATGGACTAATTAGAATAATGAAGCTCGTACTACCTTTGGAATGTATGCAAGATGGTGTGCTGCAAATGATGTTGGCTTACTTCGCACGTATTTTGACTGATTCCCTAGGAACATATAAATAGGCCAGAGAGATGCCGTTCCGAAGCTTGCAAGATGGGTCGAGTCTGACCACAGCATCATTGCTGCAATCACAGTCTCCAGAGTGCAGCCACCCTCTCGGGGCTGTGAATGGATTTTCTTGTGTTCGTCGAGCATTGCAGGCGAATTGTAGATTTCCCCGTAGGTTTTCTCTGCAGGCGTATTCTCAGACGGCTGATAAAAGACTTCGAATGGAGTAAGATGAAAATGTTCTGCAGCTGATTCGCAGAATGCCGCTTTGATGACTTCAAGCGGCTTGCGATAGAATAGGCCAGGAACCTCGAACAGTGGAGCCGCATCCTCAGATACATGTTGAACTCCATCAGCCGGGACACGGATCTTCACACCAGTTTCCTTCCAGCCATCTGATGGAGAGAATGATGAACGGATGTCTTCAACATCGCCCTGATAGCTGTCAAGGCGATGGGATTCCTTCAAGGCCCGAAACTCCTTGAGATCAGTTTTGTCGAAGTCCTCTGCAAGAATGACCTCGTCTACAAGACGATCTAACTCAGCCAAAGATTTTGTAATGGGGCCACTGTAAAACCAAGACATGAGGCGAAATGTTGTTGCATTGAGAAATGGCGCGAAGTAATTGGCTGGAGAAACCCGTATCGATCTACCAAATCCTGACCACCATGGTTGGGCCCCAAGGCTGTTCGGAGTCTTGATAAAGGTTGGCGAGTCAGATAAATGCGCCGTGGAGATGAAGTTATCGGGGTTATATGATGGAAGGGAGTGTGTGTATTGACGATAGAGACCATAATGATCTCGTACTGTGCTAATCGCTGGTTGGTTGGGAATTGGGAGGGGTAGATCTGGTATGTTCACATGGTCTGAATCCGAGGTTGAAGCCGGGGCTACCACTGGGATAGGTGGTAAGTCATCCCGGAATCTTTTCGGTAAGCGACGTCGGCGGTTTGGTAGACCCGAGGGCCGATATGCAGATGGTGATGGAGACCTTGGGCCTGGGTCCTGAACAAGACACCAGATGAAGATGACTCAGATATAACAAATGAATGAACATACCGGTGGTAACCCCGACTCAGCAATGCTTTCACGTATGTCCTGGCGAGCTATTAGTGCTGCTGCTTCTTCTTCCTGACGACATATTTTTGCTGCTTGTTGGGTTTCTCGGTTGTGTCTTCTCTTTGCTAGAGAAGTAGCAGCAGCATCGGTAATTTTGCTCAAACAAAACCGCTTGTGGGTACTGAGAGCCCCACGAGAATCAAATTCTCGATGACAGCCCCTACATATGTGGCTCATGATGAAGAAAAACAAAAAAATGTAGACATAGGATTTCGCTAGCATAGAATCAACCTGGGGGCGGGACACAATGAAGGCTCGAGCAGAATCGTCGCGTGACTTTCTAGTTGCTTACAAACACCACCAGAGTTTTCAAAGCACATGAGGTTTGAGGTCGCGTGATCTATTCGAAATATTTACATACGGCCTAGTGACTAGCCAAGACCAACTAGTTGGTGTGCAATTAAATAAAAATTACAAGACTAAGCTATGGAAGTTCTAGACCCAGAGCCTTCCACAAGGACTCATGAGTGAAGTGGGCTATAGAAATTCTCTGTCCATCAAAAAATGCCTCGACAGCATGGGGGAGGATGTGTCCACGAAGTAAAATGATAGTACCAGGCTCATACCACAGCCTAAGATTGAGGCGAGGTATGAAAAGATGAGTAGGTCTTCGTCAGTCCAAATATCAGCATCAGCATCGGCCCCATTGACGGGCCCGTGATCCTCGTCAGTGATACTAGAGGCTACCATCTAGAAACTCACATCACAGTCAGAAGGGAATTGACAAGGCAAATGACGAGAAAAAAAGTTTAAGAGGCCCCACCACACGCGTGACAGTTGAATAACCTACAAAAGGCTTGTCCAACCTCGCATGGTGTACTGAACCTCGCTCACCTACAAAAGGCCGGCGAGGACAGTAGGGGATGGGCCGCAACAAACAATTAAAATAAAGATGGACTAAAGCTTACCTATTGGCCGGCCAACCAAAAAGAGAGATGGAGAGGTAAAGTGAACAGAAAGAATAGCCCAGTTAAACCGTGGAGAATGTCAGGAAATGGACAATCGGGGGACAAGTCAGTTGCCGGGCAGCGATGGACGTTGAGAGGAAGGGTATGCGCTCGGTCATGAATGAAATTAACGTTCGAAACTCCGACCAGATTATGTAAGCCAAGCGGCTGACACAACGCCAGTTCCGAGTCGACATATCCGAGTTCTGAGCCCTACAACTACATTCATCTTATCTTCTTACTACTACAATCATGTTGTCTTCTCTCCACTCATTCACCGGCCAGGCCTCAAAATTCGCGTGGCCACACTCCCGCACACACTCTCAGCCCTTCACTAGCCAGCGTGTGCAGTGCTGACGTATCCGGAGCCAAAGGTTCTTTGTCAACTTCCAGAACCTATAGGACTAGCTATAGGTGCGTCGTTTTACTTATTTATGTACAAGCTTCCTTGCCATTTAAGCCGCTATTTTCAGTTCTTCCGCCTTTATCACACCACAATGGTCTCGCAAACGGCTAACTACGTTCGTCACATCGACTCGGAGAACACTCCTCCCGCTACACGCCTTACTGCGAAACCATCCAAAGTTCGCACCGGTATCCAGGGTGCCTCTCGTCGTCGCCGAGCTCTCGTTTCAGGCGGAGCCCATTACCTTAGGCATGCAATTGAGCATGCCAAGAAGCGCAAGGAGCAAACTCCGTCCAAAAGCCCTCTTGCTCCAGTGCAGATGGATGTCCCCACTATTTCTCGCGATGTCGAGATGGGGGACTCAACAACAGTGTCTAAGATCATCTCCCTTCCCAGACTCCTCGCTCGACCCAAGCCCACTGAGATCCCGGTGTCCACACTTCAGGCTGTGGCACCTGAACTTGTTCACACCCATATTGATTACATTCGCGATGGACTAGAATGCCTCGGGCCCGAGTAAGTCAAGATTCATCTGGTAGTCGATCGATCATCTAACGAATCCTTTTTCAGCATGCTCCGTGTCCTTGCAGGGATCAAAGCTGAACCTGCTTCCAATGTCCTCCCGCAGGAACTTTCGATAATTGTCAACGATGTTTCGTCTGACGTGCCCACTCACATGTTCGCGGTCTTCTCATCCCGCCAGCCGGCCCCTGCTCGCCGTCGTCGTGTTACGTTGTTTCCTGCACACAATCTCGTTTTTGCTATCCACTGCGCGAACCTTCCGGTTCTACCCACTCCAACACCAGCAATTCACTCGCTCGCCGTCCTCACTATCTTGCTTATTAAGGTGTGCAATGATTTTTTAATTCTAATCTTGTTCTTTGCCACTGACAGTGTACCCTTATCCTACGTCAATCACCTACTCTAGCACATCACCTTGTTGGTCCTTCGAATGTGTGCATGTAGCTTACTCTGAATCGGTGAGTCAAATTTCACGTCCATTGTGTCCTTCGACATTAATGTTCACTCTCGTTCACATTCTGACAGTTTCGGTGACATTCTTGCACATCTGTGTTCATTTCGCGCGAGCTCAAGACGACGCTGATATACTTCAAAAAGGCAACTGTCCTCCTCGCTACAAGTGGTGTTTTCGTCAGTACGGGCTCTCCAGTGCCATACTTTGACTATTCAGTCTCATTGGCTCCATCACTCATCCATTTTCGTACGGCCTCCCAATATCAATCATCAACAACAGCAATGGTCGCTCATTTTGACAGGCGAGCTGCGTGCAGGTGAGTCATGTGGTTGAATGCTGGTTGGTCAGTGCACTCAGGACAGCGTCAGTGATCTCCTCATTATCCTCAAGATCAAGCTTTCGGGAAAGTGGCTTGGTTCCCAAAAGCCTCACAAGCCCCTCGTCTTTCATCGCCGTCCCAATTCCTGCCAGTTCTAACAACTCCAGACGCGGCACGGCATATGCTAGATTGGAGCATGCGACGTCTATAAGCAGCATTGACCTCCAAGTCCAAGCTCGTCTATCTTGTCTTAATATTTACTGTCATCTCCCTCTCGCCAATTCCAACTTGTCTGTCTCGTCTTAATATTTACCATAATCTTCCTCTCGCCAAGTCCAAGCTCGTCTATCTCGTCTTAATATTTACCATCATCTCCCTCTCGCCAATTCCAACTCGTCTATCTCATCTTAATATTTACCATCATTTCCTTCTCGCCAAGTCCAAGCCCGTGTATCTCGTCTTAATATTTAATATCCTCTCGCCACGGCCAAGTCTTAGCCTGACAGCAATGCCACAAATTTAGTATTATGCCATACCCTGACCGCTCGAGCTGGACCGTGATCCGATCATCCAATCGATCTCTGCATTTCAATAACAAGGTTAGTCCCATCAGTCCAATATAGTTATAAAGTCATACACTTCTGTTTCTAGTTCGGTCCGGATCTTCAAGTTCAGGTTGAACTTCAACAATACCGGTGCGAATACCAGTGCGGTTGACAGTGTCACTCACAAGTCTTGCATCGATACTACATCCAATCCACTATGCCACCTGAATCATCCAACATATCGGAAACGTCAAGCCACGTTGAAGATCTGCTCAAAGACCTGAACTTGGGTGTAAAAAGCGGCCGTAAAAGAAAGATCTGGTAACTTTTAAATTTTCAAATCGTCACGTGTTGCTCATTATCAGACCAGTCATGGTCCGATTGAACTATACTTGCGTGCAGCTCGGTGGTTTCCTCTTGCAATCGATCCGTTTACTTTGCTCGAGGATGTCTTATATGAAGGCATAGAAGCCGAATTTTCTGAATCGCGGGAAGACACTTCAGGTCAACCCGAAGAAGCTTTGGACAAGTAAGTCTGTACCTAAGCTATCTGATACTGATATTTTATCTGCGCAGTCATCAGAAGGAGTTGTGCATAAAGCACTACAAAGAACTCGTCAAGCTTGTACCGACCTTCAGTGACCTTATATCGGGATTCGAGAGATTTCCGTCGGCCATGGACAATTTCATTCATGCGGTGACACAATCTTTGCATGTCATTCTTGTATTCTTTGTCTTACAAATTACCAGCTTTCGTCTGCTGCAAATGATGCGCGATCTGATGATACTGGGAGCCTGATGCGAGAAGGACTAGTATACATGCTCAAGAACCCTGAAACCGACCAGTTCAATCCCCCTCTGCTCAAGCAGCATGGGAAAATTGTTCGTGGATGGAACCACCCTCAGACTGCGCGACTGCTGTGCCCGATGCGGACGCTGGACATATTTGACAATGATCCCCGTTAGTCGTGCTAATATTATTTATTTACTGACATGTAACCGGCCATAGGTCATTTATGAATAAGGTAAAGGAAGGCCAGATTACGATTACGGCCGCAAAGCTTCCCACATTTTTATACGATGAGTCTATGTTGGACCCCACCAGGAAAAGTCAAGGTTGTCTTCGGGGATACTACCTCAAGCGCGTATGTTCTTCCTTCTTATCCTTATTCATTGGATACTATTTTATGACCTGAACAGGTCTTTCGTCACATATTCACTGGACCGTCCAGTGCCATTTCTGCAAACACTCACAAAGGTACTAAGGCTCCAAAAGGTAGAATTCACGGGATGAAGTCGCCACTGCCACGAGCAATTGCATACGCAGCTGTACAGGTAAGCCTTGCACAAGATTTATGCACTTAAACTGATCACCGACGCAAGGCATATTTCCAACTCAGCTCTGCAACGCAATGGTGTCAGCAAATAGAAGATTTTGATCTCGTTCTTTTCTATGATCGAGTGGTCGATATGTTGGAAGGAAATACTAACAAGCAATGGGTGGAAGAAACACTTAACCATTGGAAGTTGTAAGGTCGTCCATGATTTTTTTTGTTATATGCTAATCCATATTTGGAATAGAGAGACCCCCGGACTTGTGCAGCGTGGCCGCTCCAGGGCTAGGGCAGAACTTTATGCATTTGACAGCGAGGACGACATGGACAGTTTTTTCGATTCTAATGAGTGTTCTCCTAATAGTGGAGAACAGGGCTCGCAAGGTACGACTGAGAGCAATGACAATGGAAACATCATGCATGGTATTCAATTTCTCCCTCATTCAAATCATGTACACAGCTGATGCGAGTCTGCACATCATGCAGCTTCAAGAACAGTAGCTCAGCCGACATGCACATCCCGCCAGAAAAAAAGACGCCACTGACTCCAATTCAACCTCGTTTATGTGCCCATATACGTTCTGATCCAATATTAACATGTTGCAGCATACCTGTACTGATAGTGCCACATTTTCTCGTATCTTTCTAATCAGTTTACTTTGAATGTAATCATGAATGAGCGCAGTTGAAATGGTATTTTGGAAGGACAGAGACTGGTCACAATCATAGCAAATGTTACGAACGGAGAAGCATGCGGAAAATGCCATTGTTTGTAATTGTAGACGATTCACAGAATTAACGGGTTCCTTGCAAGCAAGGTGATGTTGATTTCAGAACAATCCCTAATCTTCATTAAGCTTCATTCCATCAACTGACTCATCTGCACTTCATTTCGGATTTGTGCCATGCATTAGTACAATACAAGTGTACAATAAACAGCGCCCAACAGTACTAGTATGCCATGCAGAATCAAAAACATCCGAGCTGCAATCTTGAACTCGGTCGAGTGCACGGCAAAAACGACTACTGGGAAAGGTCAACAAGAAAGGGGCGGGAAAATCGGATGGATCTACCGCAAAATGTTTTGGTGCGCACAGTGGCGCGTTCCATTTCAACCCTACCATATGTATGGGTTTCGACGCTGCCACCATCTCTAGCAACGATGACGCTCTTCGACCTTGAATGCTGGAGGAAGAATTTCAAGGACAAACACGCGAATTTGGCCAAGAAGATGCATTTCATGTAAAAGGATTTAGAAGTATACTTGCGTGTTTGAAGGAAATTAATGAACTTGTGGTCTTTTCTTGGTGCGCAGGAGTGCCTTTTCAAAGTTCACTCTATGTAATTCTGACCCTGACATGCCTGACACATTTTTTTGTGTGGCTGAATTAGCGTTTATTCAACTTGTCCGGTGGGGCCTTGCCGATACCTGCTGGTTACAACTAATTGCGCCTCCCATGTGAGCCTGAAGAACCTTAATGTAGCCTTCTAACCCTGACATTTTGATTTTTTTCGTTCGTGCCTAATGTGTGTTAGTGCCACATGGTTCTGGTTGAATTTGTTAAGGCCAGGGATACCTACCTCCTCTCGGAGTCGCCGTGACGTACCACACCATAACTGTGACCACTTGGATCATTGGGTGTGCCGGCCAACTGTGACATAGTTTCTGTAAGAATGTTCCATTGACCTATCGTGTCGCACTCCTTCTCACATCTATACCATACACCTTGAGGATGGCCCTCTTCAATGGTGTACGTTATGTCCTTTCATCTTCAATACAAGTGGAACGGCACGAGGAACTTTCTGCCTTACTGAATCTCCACGGTGCAATGAATGCACCACCGCATACCCATCTTATTGCACTTGCTGGATCGCACACTCAGAGTGAAACCCAGGGATATCTGCATGTAGTATCGGACATGTGGGTACGACAGAGTATAGTCCTTGGAAAACTTCAACTGTGAGCCTCCTATTTTTCACTTTGGTACGAAGGCATTGACGGACAATATCTCAGTGAGCAGTACTATTCACCTGATCCAACAATGATTTTTTCAGGTGTCGTTGCATGCGCCACTGATGTGAGTGAACTGTCCTCGGTCATATCGTATGGCATTAATGTTGATCACAAGCTCTCCAGACCGGACCTTGAAGTTCTCTCAGCCGGTATCACCTCATTAGGAGGGCAGTGGCGAACAGCCCTTACTCGCGACGTGACCCATCTCTTCGCATTGCATGAACAGAGCGACAAGGTATTTGCTCTCTTTGCTTCATTTACTGTGAATCTAATGCTAATGGGACCATTTTTCACTGCACTATCCCTCATGGCGTAGTATCAAACTGCAATGTATTTTGCACCATATACCCGCATGTCCATCCTCACACCACATTGGTTCGACGATTCAGTTCAGGTTGGATGTCGTGTCCCTGAGATTCCTTACTTATGGCCTGATCCCGAGGTCTTAAGACCTGGTGTACTGCAGGTTACGATGGGTCACGATATTATAGGTATTGCAGAGGCGAGCAAAGTGACACTATCACATAGTAATGAATCAGTATCTGACCTTGTAGAATACTACTAGTACGGGCATATAGCCCCCTTTTTTTGTCGTGCCAGTGCAAATGCATTTTTGTGTCAATACATTCTGAGAACCAAGGGATGTGAGCCATCCATTCAAAACTATGGAAATCTAATTACTGAATATTGCATAGACTGGCGTGTCGCCGCGCGACACGCCAGTCTATGCAATATTCAGTAATTACAACATCAGCCGTCGGAGTATCAATGGAATGCGCCATTTGGTTGATGCTCGTAAGATGTCGACGGACATCCAACTCTTAAGCTTCAGATTCCATCGATTTCCATTCTCCATGCAAGGCCGTATCTAATTAGGAATGGTGTTGTACTCCATTTTAGTTTGTATTGTTTCTTTATTTCAGATGCAAATCAAGTCTTATGACCACTACCCACAGCCTCGTGCCCATTCCCATTAATCCCTACTATGACGAGCAATAATCAGCACTCGGTCCCATCACTCGTGTCCCTGGCAGTACACATGCACGGATCATCTTATTCTCCCATTAATAATCTACCGGGCTACACTCGTAAGCCATTCCGCATGACCCAAAACATGAACGTGCCACATACTACCACACCGCCAGCCAAATTATCCTCCAGTACTCTGAGTCCTCCAAAAACTCATATATCGGTACTCAACAAGCTGAAGACATCTCCTGGAGGGTTTTATGCTGCAATGCCTAGGCTTGCTTATCGTGCCGAGTATTTCGCAGGTGGAAGGGATGGTAACATCCTCATCACCAAGGGTCTGGACCATGACGAAGAGTTCATCATCCGTGGAGTATTCCAAATCAGTCGTAACGATTTCTTTTTCACACCGGACGGCAACTTCAATCCTGCAAATATCTTCCATGGCCGCTTAGCAGACTTGAAATTGAGCTGTCGACTCGTTGCAGGTCGTAGCAAGTCCTTCAAGTTCTCGTCACGAGATTTCCCTGCCGTGCTCAATAATCTTAGCGCCTTCGAGAACCTAATTCCAAAGGAAAGATACTACGAGACCCTTAGTGTTATTCAGGACGCTATTGGCCGCAGATCAATCAAGCTCACTCACCGCCTCTTTGAGGTGAGTTAGTTTTAGTGATTCATCAATCTTCTCTAATAATACTGAATGTTATCATACAATAGGCCAATGACGAACCTCAAGGTGATACTAGTGGCGAAGATGGTAACAGTTCAACCACTGTTCGTGAGTCAGGAATATTCCTTTGTTGTTGTATGAACCTAAGTATCCGCTTTAGCCTCCCCAGACAGCCTAAGCTCCGAATTTGACATCGCGACTTGGCCAGTTGCCGACCGATGTAAAGGCCATCTACAGGATGTCGCATCCAGGCATAATATTTGCCCATTACCAGCATATGATCAGAACCACGTTCTCATCCCACCACTCGAGTACGAAGCGAAACTTAAGGGTGCGCTTGTTGAAGTTCATATGGCTTTTTGCCATCACCACGTGAAGAATTCAAGGCGTGACATCTTTGAAGCTGTTTTACGAGAACTCATCGTCTTGTTACCACCTGCGCCAATGCCGAGCAGCCGCTTCAAACATCGCCGCCTCAATGATGGGCCTTACACTGAACAACATAACAAGGGAAATTAACTGGCACACCTCGCCTTGAATTGTAGTATGTATTTACTCTGATCATTGGCATATGTGAATTGACGACTTTCCAAAGTATTATTGCACGGCCTGTTCAAAAACATGGTACAGGGGTGCGTAACTGCCGGTGTATAGTATTTGATGAATCAACTGTATGAATACTGTATGATCCGCCACTGTTATAATAGAGTATTTGTTACTGGCCTCACTTTTGTTTCCTGGATGATTGATCAACCCGCAGGCCATTGACACAAAGTATACAAGTCAATTGTAAATCTCGAACTCGTTTCAAATCGGAGTTTCGAGTTGAAACAAATTTGGTCGTTTCGAGTTCGCATTGAGCCTCGACGGCAGCTATACTTAGTGAGGCTAGACTGCAAATGTGATGCATTGATGACTTAACGTTCAACCACATCACTACCTTCCTCGTTGGGCTCGATTGCCAATCGCGCTCGTGGCACCTGGACCTGGACCACCGACGATCAGCATGACTCGACAGGCCGGACAAAAATTGGGCAACACCGGTGAGTGTGCGTTCGAGTGTCACTTCACTCAATATCTGGCAGCTGTACTAATAGTACTTCACTACTTATTACCAGGGCGTGCAGGAGAAACTCATGAGCGCTCCATTCATGCTTATCGGTATGTCCCGTCTCTGTCTGGCCTTTGAAGACTCACTGAAGGCTGGTCCTTCTTTGTTGATCCCTGCACCAGGTACCGATGTGGGGCATCATGCACCCAGCATGGTCAACCAACCCTCTGTGGCCCCTCTCGTATGTTTGCCGGATCAGTATGGGTCAACCGGCCCCCTGTGGCCTCTCTCGTATATTTGTTGGATCAGTAGTATGCTGCACAGTACGGGGTACCCTCACTGGTTCTTGTGAGTTCATTCTGTCTCTTATGTATAATGCGCTGTTTGACTGTCTGACTATCACAGGCGAGGCAATCAACAACTTTAGTGAGCATAACAGGGCCGCATCATATTCTTCCATCCCCATTTTTCCGTCTACAATGTCGACCACATGTCCCGCATCCTCCTGCGGTCTTTTTCTCCATCTTTGGGCTCGTTCCTGCAGCTGCCTGGGGTCGCGCCCATCCTCAGTTTGGGTGTGGCGTGGTGTGGTGGTGGTGCTGCTCTGCACGCAACCCAGGTGATCAGTCCTTCGCAAACCCTACATTTTTTAATGATGCCCGTGCCACATCGGGAAAGTTACTAAAGCCCAGCTGTATGTGGCAAAGATCAGACGGAGCTCAAGAACTTTGTTTTACGGAACATTGAAAATCCATATCAAGATTCAACTTTCTGTCACAAGAGCCTGGATGACCACATTTCGCCATGCCCTATACCAGTACTGACTCGGACTCACACCTACCTGGCTTAAGCGAAGCTGAAGCTCTCCTCATAGTCGCTAGAATTGAGGAGTTGTGTGAAGGTGGAAGCAGCACACCCAGCACTCCACATAGCCATGATTATGAGCCGTGCCTCGGTGGCCAATCCCATGGCCAAGGCGCCCCCGTATACAGTTGCGGGTGCTACCGTCGCACGAAAGTTGAACCTGCACTTGCACTCGCAGATGCACTCGCAGATGTATCCAAACACCAGGAACTTGAACGGGTACAGTGGCCACCTCAAGATATCATACACCCAAATCTAATGGTTATTGTTCCAGGATGTCGATAGTTTGACCACACAAGTTGGAGGCCGTAGCAGTGACTCGGAAATTCGGCCCCTGAAGCACAAGAGGTCAACGATGGCCTCTGAGTCTGACTCCGTGGGAGGAACGGTGAGCTGGACTCATCATTTCATTTTTCACGTCAGTTGTTAATGGCCATATTGAATGTAGACACCACACCGCTTTGGGCGAAACCTGACCAATGTCCAACGCGCTCAATCAGTCCCAGCACTTGAAGCGCCAAAGCGTAGGAAGTTGGGAAGCCCCTTTTAATTTAATGGAGGTACGACTCATGAAACCTCAGTACTTAATGTTGTGAAATGCCTCGAAGCTGCCATTGACAGGCAAACAGAAGTGCTGTCCAAGATTCATCGCATTCTGGAGGGCAGTGCCAAGTAAACTTATCATTTATGATACCTTCTGTTGTAAACCTATACCATCACGATGTATATTCAAGCTCGATGGAAAGCTTTTGATGTAAGACTATGTACTAGTAGACTGCCATTGGAAAATCATGAAGGTCGTGCCAATAATCAGAAACCCGAACAATTCCGAGTCGGAGTGAGTCATGGCACGGACACGCAGGCTTAGTCCTCCAACTCACTAGCATCAGCACAGACATGAACCAAATAAACTGAATGGTGCCGCGTGTCATCATTTTCCATATCGGATCGCTGTGGCGTTAGAACACAATTTTCAGTGAGTTCCTCCCGGTCACCTGCCGAACTATGCAGAGTAATTCCATTGCTAAAAAAAATACCTGCAGCCTTGGCTTGACGTCGCATCGAAGCTCATCTCCTTTCATCGCTCACTAGGCCACTGTTGGTTTAGCTTAACTTGAAACTCAGGCTGACACTTCTGTTCTTCATGCGGTTATGATATGGTCGGATCTACAGTAGTGCAGGGTTGGCATCTCACATGCGACTCTGTTTGTTTGAGCTTCACGAGGTCACCGGCATTACACACAATACAACCGCACTATGTAAGTCTAATGCATTCCGGTCACAGAAGAATCAAGACTGACCATTAGGTCATCATGCATCATGGCTTATCCGCATAACGAGTTGCGGGTCTGATCTGTAGCTCCGTTCTTTTTCAGGAATGTAAAGTCTCAATAACCGTTAGTTTACAATGACGTCGACTCAGACTGGCACCGATTATGTGTCTATTATGAACTCATTTTTTACAGATTCAAATGGACATGACATTAATGGTATGGCGTCTGAGTTGGGCCAAATGCCTGTCCTCGGTTCCGTGGATAATATTTGCTCTTTGTGACCGCCGCTTATTTGTGCCTCACAAAGTTCACTTGTGAGTGTTTCTTCTTATATGAACTTGCTTTCATTCACTTGCACTTGTCCTCTCGCTGCTCTCCCTCCGCTCTCGCTCATCCTTGTATCTACTCGTTGGTCGTTGGTCATCGTTGGTCATTGGTCTTTGGTCGTTGGTCTTCATTGGTCGTTGGTCGTTGGTCTTCGTTGGTCGTTGGTCTTTGGTCGTTGGTCGTCGTTGGTCGTTGGTCATTGGTCGTTGGTCTTTGGTCTTTGGTCTTTGGTCTTGAGTCTTTGGTCGTTGGTCACCGGTCATTGGTCGTTCATTGCTCATTGGTCATTGGTCGTCCTTACATCTGCTCTTGCTCGCTCGTTCTGACTCCCGATACCTGTGGACCCATGGACCAGTATCCGTACCTGTGCAAACCCATACCATGCTACTGCCTAGCTGTAACCATGTACGGTTGCGGTGATTAACTCCAGTTATTAATTAGGTTCATGTTCGTAAATACTAGTATACAGTACATTGTCCACTATTTATTCTGCTGCCTATGAAATACCCGGGCCCGTGACAGGTTTGAACCGTCCGATACTAGTACCCGCATGTAGTACCCGTCCTGCTAGCAGTGATCGGTGACCCTTGCTGTATGCAGGGTCGCGAGTGGGTAGAGATATGGGGTAGTGTTTGAACTTTGTGTACCCTGAACGCCCGGCTGCAAGTCGAGACTAGTATATACTAGGCATGCCCGTGCTGATTCTAAAGGGAATATATTTTGGCCGATTTTAGTGATTGTACTGGCTGAATATGCATAGAAGTTTATTGGTATTCATTACCCACACCAGGGAGCACCAGGAAACACAAGATTTGTTGTATTATGTATGTCTACCGAGTGATACAAGCATGACAAGCCTTATAGGAATTTGCATAGAAGTTTATTGGCATTCATTACCCGCACCAGGGAGCACCAGGAAACACAAGATTTGTTGTATTATGTATGTCTACTGAGTGATACAAGCATGACAAGGATTATAGGAATTTGCATAGAAGTTTATCATCCATGCCAGGGACTGCCAGGAAGCACGAATGCTGCAAGATTTGTAGTAGTATGCGGCATTGAATTTGAAGCAAACAAGGGTCTGCCGACTGACACAAACATAACAAGGCTTGTAGAGATATCCATCAATTTCATCACTTGCGCAAGGGACCACCAGGAAGCACAATTATAACAACAGTTGTAGCGGCATGTATTTATTATCAGGGTCTACCAACTGGTACAAGGCTGGTAGAAGCGTACATAAAACCTCGCTGCATGCACGGACTTATATGGAAACTGACAAACTCAACACACGTCTGTCATGTGTTTGTGGGGATGGTAGCAATTGTGCACCTTGTACCGGCTGTTACTGGCTGTCACATGGGATGTACGGTTGCTGTTTTTTTTATGATGTACTATATGTGATAGTGTGAAGCAGGAAGGGTGGGAAACCCGAAATGCTGTGTCGCCGCACGCATAGACTTACTGGAGTCTTTAGTGAGCATCAAATTCCTCCTGAGTCCTGATTCTATGGATTTCACCGAGGTACATACGCTTTCACAACTTAGTAATTTTTGTCGTATGACTCACTCACACCAATTTTTCTAGTTACTTGTCGCTGTTGACGACAAAGCATCTGCCGAAGAACAACCTCTCCCCGAAGCCCTTCGTTCCACGTCCCTTGTAATGAGGGTACTCTGTTTTTTGGCATTTGGATGCCCCAATCTTCATGATCATTGGAATTCGTTTCAATCAGACCGAGCCTTCGAAACCGTTAGGACCAGAATGTGCTCTATCCTGGGCAGCACTATCACCACGGTAAGTTGTCCAACTCCGTGCGCGCACGAACTGAAATCAACGCTGACATGCTTTCACAAAGGCAAGCCTCCTCGCTATCAGTAGTGTTTTCGTCATTATAGTCTTTCCTGCGTCATACTTCGGCTATACACCATCCGTTCCCTATTGTCTACTCTTTACATCACTCATGTTTGCCATGTTTGCCATGTTGACATCTGGCTCGAGCATGATACGTTGGCTACACACCGATCGGCACTGGACTCAAGAAGTAGGTTTTACTAGTATTCTCGTCATGCTGATTACACCGGCTGACCTGAATATGATCAGCACCTCAAACAAGGCGGCTACTTCGTCTGGTCCTACCTGTTGTCAATAGTCACGCCTATGTTCTTCATTTTCTGGTCCCTGAATTGTTTCGTTTTTGGTGTGTTGCTCTGTCATTTGGTACTTTTCCTGGCCCTCATGGATTTCACCCCAGCGATGTTGATAGCAGGCTTTTCGTCTCAAAGTGTGATCTGCCGAGCCGTCACTGCGCTTGGGCTGGTTGCATACGTTGTCAACGTTGGGAAAATATCGATAGAAGCTATGTACAGGTATAGGACAGGTCTTGAGCACGCCGAATACCGCCAGTGATGTACAGTTTCCATGTGTTAGTTAGGAAGAATATACCGCCAATCTGTCCATTTCCCAGACGTTCTCATGCTTACCCCTCACAGATGAATCGTCACGACCTAAGTATCTCACTCAATTCTTACTGGCGCACATAACTTACAACCTCAATTAATGTTTCTAACATGTACCGTTCATTGCGAGGTCGCAGTTCTTTGAAAGCAGCCAAAGTTACGCCGGTCAGTTTATTTCTAAAATTATGTAACCACCCGGTACTATCAGAAGTATGTACTACTGTGATCCACTACTACTTGGAGGGAAGGAGTGAGGATAACGTATTCCGCTCGCTGTGCATCTGTTATCGTCACTCGACCGCCGATAGTCAGGATCTCCAGGGAACACTTTGACCGTGCTAACAATGCCTTCATATCTTCATGAGGCCAAGACGCATTGCGACCATTGCGGCGAGCTTCAAGCGTGCGCAAATTGGGGAGCGATAGAGCATTGAGAAGGTCAGATAGAGGGCGCGTGAGCAATGCGTCGTAAAGGATGCGCAAGGATTGTAATTTAGTGTGCGTGAATGATTCCAAGGGTTCTGTTTGGTCGAATGCTACGCGGAGGGTTAAGGAGGAGAGATTCGGACATAGCTGGAGTAAATGGAGGACAGCGTTCGGGTGACATACGGCGATCTGGACATCAGTCAAGTGGGCCCATACGGGGCTGAAAGAAGACAAGGGCTCGATGTCGAAGAACGGCCTCATGTCAATGAACTTGAGACTGCGTATGGTGGACGGCAGTCGCGAGATAGACTGTGCAATAGTTGGAATATCATATTTTGTCATCCCTAGTATGGCCAGCTCCTGAAGTGCTGGGAGGTCTGTTAAAAAAAGCTGAGTGGATTCGCCCTGGAAGGAGTGGACAGAGACACGGAGAGATGTGATATGAGTGATGTAAGGCTGAAGAAGGCTTCGTAGTTTGGCCGAGTGGTAGCGCCCGAGTGCTAACGAGAGCGGACGTCCTCGCGAACGCTTGAGCCACGTATCATAGCAGAAAGATGCCTGCTCCCAGTCTCTGTCGTCGGCTTCCACATACAGCCTGCACCATAAATCGGGCGTACCCACAGCGACCTCCCTCCATCGTCGGCATATTCTTGTTAACAGCATGGGGGCTTTGAGGGTTGACGGGGACAACAACAATCTGGTTTCGGGGAGACAGTAGCTAAATATATGGGATAGGACTTCCGTGGGCAAGCGCCAGAGAGCCGATACGAGTCCCTTGTGCAGATTCATCGACACCGTAATCTTTTCCTTCTTTTCGACGACTTGCTGATGAAGAGTTTTGACGTTATTCATCACGGCCTCCAGGCCCGAGATCTCATATAGGACTGCATCCAACTGCTGCTGGTGTTCGGCGATGATGTTGATAATGCTCTGGCCTTCGAGCCCGACGGTAGAGCGATCGGTATTGGGGATTCTGGATCATGGAGTTTCAAGGACTGGAATCTAGTAGTCATCGTCAGTAACTCGATATATATGTCGGAACAAACCAGGGAATAGACATACGATCACTTGCGATCGTGCGATCTGGAATGGGCGATTGTTATTCTCGGCTGACCCGAATTCTCATCCAAGAAACTGGGCACTTACGATGCTTTGTAGTGCACTGATGATATCTAAAACAGATTCGGAGATATTGAATTTTGAGTAGGCTGTCTGCATGTTGTTGGCTAAGGCGAAAAGTAAAGTTAAAGCGTCAGAGGAAGTTTGCGATGATCCATCGATGAGCTTTCAGCTGCTTTAAGGCCGTAATTCCCGGGCCAGTGATATATCATGGATATCTGCATCGATGATCATCGGATGGGAACTACTAAAAATACCGTACCATATCATACCAATTCAAATTACAAAGTTTACAGGTGCGGCAACTGCCAGCGGTAGCATTCGACACCAAAGTTCGAACAATGACAAAAAAAGGGCCAGATGGGGCTGGATTTGGTCGATGGTTTCGATGGCACTGGCAAATGGTCTGGTTTGAGAGGGTATCCATGGCCACCAAGTGTCCACTGTGCCTTCATATGTTAGTGCTTTAGCTTCCCGGGTGGAGATAATTCGCGCGGAGAAGTTCTCTGGCAGCAGCCAACTTGATCAGACGGGGTTCATGACGAATGGTGCGGCTGCTTGCATGCAGCGAAGGCACTAATTAATATCGCTGGCACTAAACCTACATCTTCTACAAAGTCTGTTAATGGGTCCGATGACTCGTAATTCAGCGGTGTTATCAAATGGTGGCAAAAATGGAGAAACTTCCATACAGCTGCAGCAATACTACCGAGTTTATTCCAAGACTCCAGGTTAAGTTCTTAGTAGCCTGGATATCTAGAAGGTCATGTCGTAGATCTTGAAGCAGTAGTCACAACTGCGAAGAGAGCGTCCATTGCAGTACTATGATAGCGTCGAGTACAGTGATCGTCTGTTTGAGCAACTAAGTCAACGATGTGTGAGGATCGAATCCGGATGTGCAAGAATGGTTCAAAGATTCTAGTTCCGTCGAATTGTAGGCAGATTGCTAACAAGCATAGGTTGCGACATAGCTGCAGCAAGCAGAGGACTGCGTCCGGGCGATGTGTGGGATTTCGAGATTTATCAGGTCAGCCAGAGCTCGAGGTAGAGATATGACTTTGTGAGCTTGAAACTGCGCGGAGTGGACGGGAGTCGCGAGAAACATTGTTTGGTAAGCGGCTGATTAGCTCCTGGAGTGCCGTGAGGTCTTTTAACAAGCAGTCGGGTTTGTCAGACAATGAATAGAGAATGATGAGATTGAATTTATGCGAGACTGAGGGAGGCTTCATAGCTGGGTTGAGTTTCGAACAAAAGAGCAACAGGTGGGTGCCAACGAGAGTAGACGTCATCGTGTTCTCTTGAGTCATGCGTCAAAGCAGAAAGCAGGTTCCCGCTGTCTTCCTAGGTCGAATGGCCGCTTCCTGACTGGAGTCTTATCCTACACTTTCGTTCCCTGTCTCCCGGAAGAAAAGTATTATCGCCCCATCGAAGCTGGCCTCTATCTTGTTGAAACTTGACCAGGATGTGTTGACGATGGAGGAAGGTGTCCGTCCGCGGGTGGATATCCGGGTAACGTCCACCCATGTCACACCCTAGACAATTCAAAACGGCTAGTGTCAGACGAACGATCACAACTAAAATTCAAACTCCGTGCTTCGCCTGCCAAGTTTTTCCGAGATCGATCAGTCTGCCTCACTCGTACGTCGCAGACTGGTCATGAATCTATGCAAGGTCGACTTGTCCTCAGATTGTCGGTATTGTTTAGATCCAGGGGCCGAGTCAACAGTTCCGAGTCATCGTTTAATGCATGCAGTAATGTACTGATTCCGATGCCAACACAAGTACAGCAACACTATAGAACGATTAAAACCGATTGGTGAGGTACCTCTGCCAAGTCAAGTGCTCAAACTTATACACACCTCCAGCGCAATATGATTACTCGTGTATTACAGTCAAAAGAGGCGTGCGTTTAACACGGCCGAAGTTGATCAAAAGAGGTTAATTACGCGTTCCTTGTGTAAACATAGATCCTTCCGAGTCTAAGCCTGAGGCGATTCAATTTGTTCGTTAGTCACCCGGAGCAACGCCTTTCTAGAAATCAATATTTCAGTCTATGGGACTCTAAAAATCAATCTAATAGTTCTGTCAGCAAGTGCACCTCAGTCTATTGGACTCAGATGTTCGACTCTCGCTGTGGTACCTTCAAATGTACTGGTGCGTGCTCACTAATCAGTTCACCGTACTAACCACGCAACCAGACTTACTCCGAGTCTATGGTGCCTGCCGCTCAAATGCTGTCCCAAATATTTACACCCCGATCGTGCCAAGTTCCTCAGTCAGAGATAAGAAGGTGCATGACATGTGTGCTCGGATCCCTTTTCTTCACTTACTATCGAACAAATTCAGATGGAGTATTCGGCAGTCGATATCTCAGCAGCCACGAGTCTGCAGCGATTAGCGGTGCGTCGCTTTCTTAATAACACGAGAGCAAGTTAACATACCATATTCCACCAGTACCTATACAGTACGTATTGTCTGAACGGCTTCTTCCTCGTTCTAACTTGAAAGCTTAGTGTCGATGACGACGTTCTGGGTAAGCTGATCCTGATCTTTTTCCGTCTGCCGTTAAACTTGTTTATGCAGACCTATGATTATGCATGTGCACTTCACCAAGAAGTAATGATTCGTTCCGTGACAATCTCAGTGTGTATACTAACAATACGTTGTTCAAAGTGGGAATTTCTGCGTCGGTCGCGCTGGACCAAAGTAAAAGCCCTTTACATCATCACACGACATCTCCCCTTTTTTCTGATCGCCATGTACCTATGTCGTGCGTCGATGAAGTCCAGCACAATCTTCCTGACAACAATTGACGTATTGTATTTCAGTGAACTTCGCCGCGATCGAAGACCCCAATGTATGTGGATATACAGTGGACTTACACTGATACTTACTGCATGAGTTCACCAGAAATGTCGGATATTGATCAATGTCTACTCATGTACGTGCACATTACATGCTCCATACGGGTCCCTGTCGAGCGCTACTCTTCCTCTCACAGCTCTCAGTCAGATATCAGCCATTTGCTCTGAATGTATTTGCTTATTCTTACATAACATATGTGCATTCCTCATCCGTTTCATTGAGGTTTTTTCATGATTCGAACATATGCGCTCTGGAACAACAATAGGATCGTACTCATAGGCCTGCTGTCCACTGCTTTCGTGAGTCCCATTCCCTCAATGCATCCAATCTCATGGTTACTGAATCAGCCAGGCTATGATCGTGACATCCGTCAGCATTCGTTTTGCCACCATTGCCACCTCATATGGTTTGTGACCTCACATTCTCCTGCTACTGCTCGCACATATTCACTCTGCCACTTTCACAGTTACGACTAGTGCGATCCCGGGCACCCCTAGCTGCCCCTCGAGGTCAAGCAGTGTTCTGTACTTCATGTCGTTTATTTTCTTATTTGTGTTTCAACTGGGTATGTTGCTGGATAGATTGTAAACACGTGCTCACTGACACTCGCCCCAGTATTGATCACACTCACACTCACTCGTGCCATACAGAGCTGGTGGTCGACAAAGGGCCCTCTGCAAGCCATCTTGGTGAAGCATAACATATTCTACTATGTATGCGGTCTCCGTGAGTCAAGACTTTGCATGTTTCATGTTTCCGTACTCATCGGCGATGACTACTGTTCCGAAAGTTCTCTCGGCCGTCAACATCCTCGTGCCAGCGCTATTTCCCAACGTGCGTAAACCAACTGGTACCCTTCAATATGATCGAGTCGTTGATGTTCCGCACACACAGTCCCCATACTACACCACCCTCCAAAAGTATGCACCTCCAACTTCTGTCGCTAATTCCTACTATACTAATAACACCCAAACACTTACAGCTTTCAAGTATCCATCCTTGCGATCCTTGCCACGCGCATGCACCTCCATCTCTGGCATCTCGACCAACATATGCACAGCTCTGATGCCCTCATATACATTTATATGTCCGACATGTCACCTGCAGACTATACGGTGTAATGTCTTATCGCGTGGCTTATCCGTCGTGGGAGGAGCAAGGTTTGGACTAGTAGATGACCGGTCGGGGTGGAACGCACTTGACTTTAATAATAATGAACTTTTGTCACATACACAAATATTATAACACGAAATAGTAGAGCTAATACGTGATCAGAGAGGCCCTGCGGGTGCACATCATGGCCATTCCCCTTTGATTCCCCAGGGGACACCGTGACCGTGTCAAAAACCCCTTGAACGCATCATGAGGCCATTCACCTACATTGCGAACCTCGACCGCGCGTAGATTGGGCAGCGTGATGATAGCGAATAGCCCGAGACTTCCGATCCAGTCCACATCCAGATTCCCGGATATGCGCAGGGATCGAAGTTTGGAGTGCAACGATTTTGCTGGCGTCTCGACTGTCGACCTGAAAATTCCAACTATCGTCAGTGACGAGAGGTTAGGACACAGGCGGAGCAGGCAGGGGAAGCAATCTAGCGCGTCCACCAGGATCTCGAGATTCGTGAGATTGACCCATGCGAGGGAATTGAAGCCAGACAACATTTTGAGGTCAAGCCACAGGTCCATTAACTTGAGAGTGCGCATGTTGGGCGGCAATTTCGTGATAGAGTGGACAACAGAGTGGGCGATAGTTAGTACAGGAACAGAAACGTCGTGTACATTACCAGTTCCTTCTCATAGATCGTTGCCCTTTCCTAAATTTGATGACCAAGAGAAACCCGGCTGCTAAAGGGACGTACTAGTAGACCACTATCGCAACTAAAGAGTGAATGAAGTTATTCGCAAAGATGTGACGGGACGGTTCACCTCATGATGTGGATAAAATCAGAGTCGTAGAAGACTCGGAGGCACTGTATGTGGGGTCAAAATAGGCACTCGGTTGGTGTACAAAAGTCTGGCGCTTCGACTAGGAATGTCGCGAGGCTGGACGGCCCTTGGAAGAGGCAGGAAGGGATAGGTAGGTTTCATTTGACTGAATCTAGAAACAGTACGGAGTTAAAAGGGACGATGCACAGCCATCCGGAAGATATAGCCATAAAACGCACCCATATGCTCTTCGACTTTGCTAGCATCCTGGTAAAACCAAAACCATATGAGCATCACGCATGGATGAACTGACGATTTATTTGAGCAGGCAACGTACGGCAGCTGTCGAATGATGAGAAAGACAAGTGATACAAAAGCAGGCATCCAACTAACCTCCGATGTCACACGCGAGTGACTAACTTTGATCAGGTTCATCCTCGTCTAGCAGCGAAGTTTAAAAGGACATGCTGTACGGTGCGCAGTCGTCTATACGATTTAAAGAGACGGAACATGCCTTCATGCTCATCAAGGTTTTTTCAGCTTGCTAGCATCTTGGAAAGACCGAAACCCATGTGAGCATCACGCACGAATGAACTAATGATTGATATGAGTAGGCAAAGTGCGGCAGCTCTCAGATGAGTAAGAGAGACGAGTAGCACAAAAAAAGGTATTAACTAACCTCCGATGTCGCGCGAGTGCACTAACTTTGTTCAGGTTCGTCCTCGTCTAGCAGCGAAGTTTAAAAAGGACATGCCGTATGATGCACAACCATCTGGAAGATTTAAATAGATGGAACACATCTATATGCTCATCATCGCTCTTCGACCTTGTTAGGATCCTGGTAAGACCAAAACCCATATGAGCATCATGCACTTATGAACTACGATTGATTTGGGTAGGCAAAGTGCGGCAGCTCTCGAATGAGTGAGAGACAAGTCGTACAAAAACAGGTATTGACTACCTCCGATATCGCGCGCGAGCGCACGGACTTTGATCAGGTTCGTCCTCGTCTAGCAGTGAAGTTTAAAGAGGACATGTTATACAATGCACAGCCGTCTGGAAGATTTAACGAGATGAAACGCGCCCATATGCTCATTATCGCTCTTCTTTTCTCTCAAAAAAATCCTCGTGTCATCGCTCTTTGACCTTGCCAGGATCCTGGTAAGACCAAAACTCGTATGAGCATCATGCACGAATGAACTGACGATTGATTTGAACAGGCAAAGTGCGGCAGCTCTCGAGCGAGTGAGAGTTGAAAACCGCGCACCGTCAGCCTAGCATTACAGAGCACAAGGAGGACCAACCTGCGAACATATCCATTAACCGACATACTTGCCAGCCTGTTTGACGAATACAACTGTGATGGCTTCCAGCTCGAAGCAGCTCGGTGCAGCAGAAAACAAATCAATTCTGACACCAGTCATGACCTTGGAGGGACATGGACTATGGAAATATTCCTTGCAGGATCCCGAGGAGTACAAACATATTTCGTGCATTTCCTATTTTTCCGACGGGAAGCAAATGATCAGCGGATCAGGCGATAAGACCATTCGGCAATGGGACCTGCGGGATGGTAAGGAGATTGAGGAGGCTCGGGAGGTTTGCGAGCATGGTATAGTATCAGTGAGGATATCAAGGGATGGTCGATGGGTTGTCACTGCCAGCAATGAGGAACTCAAAGTCAGTGAGGTTCAGACGGGGATCGTGAGAACATTTCACACTGGGAGAATCACCTGCATCGACATCTCGGCGGACAGCACATTGCTAGCGAGTGGGTCATACAATGGGACAGCGCGGATATGGAACTTGCACACGGGCAAACTCGTGTCTGGTCCATTCAAGTTTAGCGATGATATTCCTGGCTTAAGAGAACTTGGACTCTCAAAAGACTCTCGGAAGCTGGCGATGGTTCAGATATCAGATCGAGCGCACTTCCACTGCCTCCAGGTGTGGGACGTCCAAGCACAGAAGTTGGTTGTACAAAAATCTATCCCTAGCATTTCGGAGTCGACTTTCCCGATCTTATGGACAACAAAACACGAAACCATCGTAACCATATTCCAGGACGACCTCACTACAATCCACGAGTTTGACGCATCGACGCTCAAAGCCGTCGGGGCTCCTTTCCAACACACTTATCGCATCATTAGTCTAGCATTCTCATCTGATTGTGTTCTCCTCGCCAGTTCTTCCTACGACAACACCATCAAGCTATGGACCTTCGAGTCCCGCCAGCTCCTCGCTTCATTCGACGTCGAATTCCCCAGGACTCTCGTCATCTCGCCTGATTCCTGCCAACTGGCTTATACGACCTTCTGTGACACCAAGATCTACATATGTAACATCCCAGCTAATATTCTTACTACCATTGAACTTGCAGAAGAACTGCAACCTAGTGTATGCGTTCCCTCTATATATCTATCACTTATAGGCTAATATTCTTACAGCCCAGTAAATCTGGACGTCTATCCCATTCTGTTTTACTCGACGTACGTGGTTCCGCTCTTTCCTTCATCTTCATTACACTGTCCTTCATTACAGTCTAATGCAACACGTCGTCCCGTGCGCCGTAAACCAGTGACAATACCTGTCATGTCCCCCATCCCCCAAGCTTTGCCTACCAAGGACCCTCATGTTCGCCTCCGCTTTCCACGCAAGCTTTTTTCCTCCTCTTCTCGCATGGATGCGGTTTGCGCCGATCAGCCTCGTAATCCCCTAGATGTATGTTTATTTTACATGCTTTCTTCTCACTTGACTCGGCGCTTCCCTTGCAGTTCCCTGCTACATCCCCTTTACCTCATCCACTTAGGATGACACCAGACAAGAACGTGAGTGGGGACATCTATCATTGTGTATTTGACTTATGCTCTCTTAGTCTCGATCCATACCAGCACCACCCAATCCTCTGCCATCAGCACTTCCCCAATCCTCAAATCCCGCTTACATCGACTATCGACTTGGTGGCCCCTTCACACAGGTCCTGTGTCGCCGACCATCGTCGATGTCCCTCTCGCGCCGGGTAGACTGGTATGTACGTCTCATCCTTTCTCGTCGCATTCTAAATTTCATACGTCCATATATAGCGGTACGCCGCAGCGGGTGCTCCAAGAGATGATGATAGCCTGATACGTGATGAGGATTATGTTTCTCCTCCTCCTTCCCCCAATCCTGAACAGCATGGTCGGTTTTGTTTCTGCTTCTAAGTGAATTCGATCGGGTATCTTTCATTACTGTAATCGTTGCTCGTTGTATGCGTTGTCCTCCCTGCACTTATGGTCACTACTGCCCCTAAAGCGCTCAAGATATATCAACAGTCCTGATGCTCGTTCCTGTCCAGACTCTACAGTGGCCCGAGTCACGAAAGTGTTTTTTCGAGCAAACCACACTAAAAACAGTGCGAGGAGTTCACATACCTGCGTCGAAACTAGTGCTATCAGAAGGTCAGTCCATTCAAAAACATGACATTTCGATCTTTCGTTTTCAGGGAGCATCTCAGAAAAAAAAACCAACGTTGAAGTACCAAATATTCCTATGTCTAAATTCTGCGCTCGCTGAAACTGATGCGTGTATTGCATGATTTTCTGCTATTGCATGTGTGTCCGACAATCTACGTATCGATTCACGGTACTCGTCATAAAGAGCCGTGAATCGCTTGTCATATATAACTGGAATACTTACGATGGGGATTCCGAACTACTACTTTGAGGAAAGGAACAAGGGCGACGTATTCCACTCGTTGCTCCACAGTAATCACTATACCTCGGAAAACCAGGCTCTCCAGGGGACACGCTGACCTTGTCAGAAACGTCTTGAACTCTTCATGAGGCCAGATTGATGTATTCCAAACATGAAGCGCGCGTAAATTTGGAAGTGAGAGAGCATCGAACATGCCCCGTAATGGTTCTCCGGATGTCCAAGGCTCGCCATAAAGACGCAGAGATTCAAGCTTAGGGTGCGTGAATGGCTTCAAGGACTTCTTTTGCAAGAAATCCACGTGACTCGTTAATGAGGAGAGGTTGGGACATAGACGGAGCAGATGGAGGAATGCATCTTGTTTATCTATCGAGATCTCGACTTTTGTTAAGTGGGCCCATAAGGGAGCGAAGGAAGATAGTAGCTTGAATGTAATATGATTTAGAATGGTGAGCTCCTGAAGTGCTGAGAAATCTTTGAATACGCATTCAGGTCGCCTGAGTCGTTGAAAATCGATATCGAGAGAATATATTTGATGGATGTAAGGCTGGAGAAGGCTTCGTACTAGTGGGGTCCAGCAGCAGAGTGCCAGCGAGAGCGGATGGCCTAGGGTTCGCTTGAGCCACGTGTCATAGCAAAAGGCTCGTTTTTGCCAGTCATTATGCTCGACTGCCACACGCAGCCTGCACCATAAACTGGGCACGCCCACAGCAACTTCTCTCCATCGTCGGCATATTCTGGTCAACAGTATGGGTGCCCGTCTTGATGCAGGCGACAAGTATCTGTCTTCCGGGAGACAGTAAACGAAAATGTAGGATAGGATTTCAGTTGGCAAGCGCCACAGAGCCAATTTAAGTCTCTTGTGCGAATTGATGGACTCAATTATCTTGTTCTTCTTTTCGACGAGTTGTTGGTGAAGGTTTTGGATACCATTCATAATCGTTTCCAGGTCTGAGATCTCGTGCAAAACCGTATCTAATTGATGGTTGCGTTCGTTGATGCTCTGGTCTTCGAGCTCAATTGCACATTGATTAGGATTAAATAGTGCGGCTCGGGAGTACGGGGTGTCGAGGTCCAACATCTGCTATTTTTCAGATATCATATACAAGTAGATAGTATTGGCGTATTACAGTTGTTTGTGAATGTAGCTGAAGCGGTTGGTTATTATTCACAGAGTGACGTATTTAGAACTTTTGCAAGTACTTACCATGTTCTGTATTGCAGAAATGATGTCCGAAACCGCAGATAGATTTGGGTTCCAGTTGACTGTCTGCATGTCGTTTGCGAGACGTTGATGAATAGTAACTAGTAGCGATAATGTGACGTTGTTTGGTTCTGTTGAATTCCAAAGCTTTACCGCCACAGCGATGCGAACAGGTGTGAGTTTAAATTTTACCATATGATATAACGAACCCCCCGCCCCCCCAGACTCTTGATGATGGCGACGAGCAAAACTTGAGCTTCTGATATATCATGATCAACACTGGTACTAGTCTGTCTTCATATCGGCAGTACGGATGTTCTGAATCCCGTGTTTCGACCCTACTATATCCGCAGCATGCCACGGCTGCACATTTCTTGGTTTTAACTTTTCGAAAGAAAGGCGGGCCCGCACAAATGCCGCATTAACGCTTTAAACGAAGTTTACGCTTAATAACACTGAGGCTCTGTCCGGGGTTCCTCGAATTCAATCACTTCTCTGGCTTTCTCCCATCAATGTCCGACTGTTTCAGCTATCATTATGTGATCTTGCAGAATAATGCGGGTGAGCACTGGATGGCGTAAATACTAGCAGGGGCTTGACTACGTACGTTCCAACTTGAGCTCTTTTATCTTGCAGTTTAACTATCCGTTTACAGGTAATTATACATTGTTGAATTGATCAAGACGAGCACTGACGATCACACTCCGAATTTCTTACCCACTGGCAAGGCTCCACCTTCCAGAGATGACGTTTGCGAGAGGTGCGAGTCGGGACGGTAAGTTCCCTACTTCTGCACCAAACATTCGCGACTTACATCTGCTCTAGCCATATGCGGCTGCTACTATGCACCGCCATTGGCTCTTTGCTAATGAGATACGATAGGACCTCGTTTAGTTTCAGACCTAGAAGCGAATTGTTCAGTAAGAGAGCCCAAATTACGCCATGACTTCCCTTATAATGTCACTCCTCAGAACGAATGGCATTTTGGGCCAGCCATGATAAGGCGTAATTGTACTTCTTTGTAAGTACCAGATGGGCTTGCTACAGTCTACTTGCCATTCCGCCTGCATGCGATCCGACTGGGTTGAGTTATCTCATGACGGCCTCGCATAAGCAATCGATACAGCAACTTGAAGAGAAGGGATTTGAAGTTCGTACCAGCAAGAACAGGCTCGGATCATATTATGACGCCTTGTAAACGAAGAGTCCTGATTATTATAACCCCGGGTATCCTCTCGGTCTTATGATATGTCCGCGTGTAGTTGAGCGCTCATGTGTTGATCGAAGTTGACCTCCTGTTCTCCTCAGGTAGTTCGAAAGAACGTTGCGAGATAAAGTATAAAAGCAGTAAGCCAAGAAAGCTTTCGAATAGCCCTCACTCTTGCTTCCAACCATGCAGCCCTCACTTATTTTCACGATGCTCGTCACCTTTGCCACTATTGTTGTGGCATATCCCACACCAGAAATGGGGGCGGATTGTACTTGTGAGCACTTGCGCGCCACTCTAGTCAGTGGAAGTGATACTGATACGTTATACAGCTTTGGCTCAGCACGGCCTTCCCTGTAACATCGTTGTTTTTGACACTAGGGACCCTGGTTCTCCTGGTTCACCTGGTTCGCTTGACTCTCCTGACTCTCCTGATTCACCCGACTGCCCTGACTTCCCTGACTCGCCCGACTCTCCCGATTCTCCCGACTCGCCCGACTCGCCTTCTAGGCGTGAGGATGCTGAACCTAACTATGTCCACCAGAGAGGTAAGTCATTATATGCCTGGTGGATTAATCGATCACCCATGTGTAACACTTATCGCAACAGAGGCTTCTGGCTACCAGTCCAACACCAAGAGGTGTGACGACTAACATGTATCTAAGAGAGGTATTGGTATTGCTGCTCTTTGTTTCTACTATCATTTCTTATTGTTTTTCAGCTGTAAAATAGGCAATGATTCGCAAGGGGTGTTAGAACATCGTCAGTCCCAACTTGTACTAGTACTTGATGTAAACCAGAATTCGTATTTATATTGGGTTAGACACGATGAAAATTCTGGGTAGCTACGATGTCTCGTGAAATCTACTTTGGTAAAAAGACGACCATATTCGAACACCCAACCTAGTGTGTGAGAAACAAACGCAGCGTGATAGTACTTGGGACTATCGTAGGAATAATTTCGAGAAGACTGTTCACCATACATATATAAGATTGTGGAGCTATCGATGTCGATGAGGCATCACCCGAGCATTAATGAAGTAGATGCCATCTTCAGGAGGCGCCGTTTTGCCGTCAAAAACGAAGACAGAGACAGGGAGATCACCAGGGCTATCCTCCAGATCAAGAGACACAGGTGGTTCATTTTCGTCATTGAGCCATTCCACTCCTTTCTCACCGGCATATAAAATATAGAAAAGTTTTCTTCTCAGCTTCCCTTTCGCGTTGTCCGAGTCCTCCAAAAAATGGCTGCCCCAACCCTTGCAGGTACTATCAAGTACACGCACCCTTGGCAGCACTTTCCGACCCGGTTTTATGTATCACGAAATTATTCCAAGACACCTGCTTCCCCAGCGAGGTCCTCATCAAATTACCTGAGAGGCATCTTCCTGAATCCTCCCGATGCTCGCGCGCCTCCCCGTCATTTCTCTTGAAGATGTGTACCTGTCAAGTAACCCTCCTACTTTTCCTCGCCGCCTGATGTTGAAGAGGGTTCGCTTCCTTACGTTGGTTCTTGGAACTGTATAGTGATTCGCCATCGTCACTCAGCCACTGTTATGTAAGTATTCAGAATCTTATTGATAGTATCTCGCACATGTATCTTTTTCCACCAGCGTTTGTTCCTACTCCTCGAGGTATGTTCGCTCTTGTACATCGTGCCTAGACTCGTACCGACTTAGGGTAGACTTACTAATTGCTCTCTTCTATCAGGACTCGTACTAGATACGCTACCAACACGCCCTGTGACGGAGTCTGCGACAGTCTTCTCTCCAGAGTGTCCATTGCCCCAACATTCTTGTCTCCTCCGAATTGTGACTTCGTCCAACTCAGATTGAAGTTGAAGCAGCTTCAAACATACAGAATCTCGTACGTTTGGATGTTCTTCCTTGATCTCAACAAGCTCAACTTGAATCAGTTTACTGCGACAATGCCAGAAACCAAGACTTCTAACAGCCTCCTGCGCAATAACATCAATTTTCCAACATTCAGCGACCTTCCGCATGAGTATCATGTTGACCCCACCTACTACGTCGAGGGCCCATACAGAATTGTACCCAGACAACACTGGTGCTTCCTTGGCGAGATCGTCGGCTCCTACGGTCTCTTCCGAGTCTTATTACGCGTAAAGGATAAAGGTGGTCAAGTCGTCACCATCGGCCTATACACTGATGACCGCGGACACACGCTCACTCCGCAAATCAAGCAAGGTCACACAGTTGCTGTACTGTATGGCGAACAGCATGGCTTCTTAGACATGACCGTCGGCATACGCGTCGAAGAACCCTCCATTATCAAAATCATACCATGTTCGCTTGAGCAGCTGCTGAAGGCCAGCGATGATGTGGCTGCGCGCAACTCGAACACCCAATCAAGATGCTGTGGGTCTTGTGGTAAAGAGGAGAATACTTCTCATAATACGCACTTGCTCTTGTGCTCCCGCTGCAAACAAACGTCATACTGTGGAGAGGTAAGTATTGGTGGTGATACATTTTCATGCAAGTCATGTGTCTGACTCAAGCTTGTTCTTAGGCTTGCCAGAAGCAAGCCTGGGTGGACGGTCACAAGGCTGACTGCAAGGCACTTGTTTGGGTACAGTGGTTCGCGGCAAGAAACTGGGGAGTGTTTAATGGATATTTTAATTTCTGATGCTTTCGCGCTGATCAATTGTGGCTTTGCAAATGATGCTATTCTCCTGCTAGTCGCATTGTATTGTTCTACTGTCAGCCCAGAAACGTCATCTCTCGAGATATGTAGCTACCCAGGATTACCAAGAGTATGAACTATTATTGTGATTCGCTACTTTAAGGGAAGGAGTGAGGGAAACATATTCCGCTTGCTGCGCATCTGTTATCATCGCTCCACTACCGATAGTCAAGGTCTCCAGGGGACACTTTGACCGTGCCAAAAAGGCCTTCATATCTTCATGAGGCCAAGATGTATTGTAGCGAGCTTCAAGCGCATGCAAATTGGGGAGAGATATAGCATTGAGCAGCTCAGATAGAGTGCGCATGAGCGAAGCGTAGTAAAGGATGCATAAGGATTGTAATTTGGTGTGCGTGAATGATTTCAAGGGTCCTCTTTGGTCCATTTCTATCTGGGTGTTTAAGGAGGAGAGATTGGGACATAGTTGAAGCAAATGGAGGAATGCGTTTGGGTGAGATACGGCGATCTGGACGTCTGTCAAGTGGGCCCATACAGGACTGAAAGAAGACAAAGGCTCGATGTCGAAAAACGGTGTCATGTCAATGAACTTGAGACTGCGCATAGTGGACGGCAGTTGCGAGATGGATTGTGCAATAAGTGGAATATCATCATTTGACATCCCTCGTATGGCTAGCTCCTGAAGTGCTAGGAGGTCTGTAGCAAGCAGTCGAGGGTGTCTGCCACCGAAGTAATCACCATAGACTTGAAGAGATGTGATGTGACTCATGTAAGGCCGAAGAAGGCTTCGTAGTTTGGTCGAGTAGTGGTACCCGAGTTCTAACGAGAGCGGACGTCCTCGTGAACGCTTGAGCCACAAGTCATAGCAGAAAGGTGCCTTCAGCAATTTTTTGTCATCGGCTTGCACATACAACCGGCACCATAATCCGGGCGTACCCACAGCAACCTCCCTCCATCCTCGGCATATTCTTGTTAACAGTATAGGGGCTCTAACTGGGAGGCTCGATGGGGATAGAAAATATATGTAATCAGGGAGACAGTGTTTGAATATTTGGGATAAAATTTCCGTTGGGAAGCGCCAGAGAGCCGATAGCAGTCCCTTGTGCAGATTCATCGACTGCGTGATCTTCTCCTGCTTCTCAAGGACTGCCTGATGAAGATTTTTGACACTATCCATCACGGCCTCCAGGCCCGAGATCTCATGCAGAACTGTATCCAATTGCTGCTGGCGTTCAGCAATAATGTTGACAACGCTCTGACATTCGAGCTCGACGGTAGAGTGGTCGGTATTGGGGAATCTGGAGTATGGAGTTTCAAGGACTGGAATCTAGTCATCGTCAGTAACATGACATGTGATATGTCGGAATAGGCGAAGGAGTAAACGTACAATCGAGCGTGCGATCTGGAACAGATGATTGTTATTCTTGACTGACACGAATTCCGATTCAAGAAACTGTGCACTTACGATGTTCTGTAGCGTACCGAGGATATCTGAAACAGAATCAGAGACATTGAGTTCTGAGTAGGCTGTCTGCATCATGTTGTTGGCTAAGGTGAGAAGTAGATATGCAATAGGCTAGAACACGAGGGAACTCAACGAGTGAAACAAATGCTATAGGATTGAGTAATATCCCAGACTATGTAGGAGAGCATCAGGATTCAGTACAAACTATTATGTAACAAGACGGAGGAACTTCTAAAGTTTCGGTAAATTTCAGTATTTGTGCGCAATTCTTGTAGGTCAAAATCATGGTCTCATTTCGAAAAAACTTGTCAGCCCAGAAACGATATGTAGCCACTTAGAATCATCAAAATCATGAACTACTATGATTCACTACTTTGAGCGAAGGAATGAGGGAAACATATTCCGCTCGTTGCGCATCTGTTATCGTCGCTCGACCGATAGTCAGGGTCTCCAGTAGACACTTTGACCGTGCCAAAAATGCCTTCATATTCTTATGAGGCCAAGATTCACTGTAGCGATCGTAGTGAGTACGAAGCGTGCACAAATTGGGGAGTGATAGAGCATTGAGCAGCTCAGGTAAATGGTACGTGTGCAAAGCATCATGAAGGATGTATAAGGATTGTAGTTTGGTGTGCGTGAATGATTTCAAGGGTCCTCTTTGGTCCATTGCTATGTGGATATATAAGGAGGAGAGGTTGGGACATAGCTGAAGCAAATGGAGGAATACGTTCGGGTGACATACGGCGATCCGGATATCTGTCAGGTGAGCCCATACAGGACTGAAAGAAGACAAGGGCTCAATGTCGAAAAACACTCCCGTGCCAATGAACTTTAGAGTACGCATAGTAGACGGCAGTCGCGAGATAAATTGTGCAATGGTTGGAATATCACGATTTGTCGTCCCTAGTATGGCTAGCTCCTGAAGTTCTGGGAGGTCTGTAGCAGACAGCTGAGGGTGTCTGTCACGGAAGTAACCAGCATGGACGTGAAAAGATGTGATGTGACTCGCATAAGGCTGAAGAAGGCTTCGTAGTTTGGTCGAGTAGTGGTCCCCCAGTTCTAACGAGAGCGGACACCCTCGTGAACGCTTGAGCCACAAGTCATAGTGCAAAGCTGCCTGCTCCCAGTGTCTGCGGTCGGTTTTCACATACAACCTGCACCATAATTCGGGCGTACCCACAGCAACCTCCCTCCATCCTCGGCATATTCCCGTTAACAGTGTGGGGGTTTTAACTCGGAGCCTCAATGGGGATAGACATATTATGTTTTCAGGGAGACAGTGGTTGAATATTTGGGATAAAATTTCCGTTGGGAAGCGCCAGAGAGCCGATAGCAGTCCCTTGTGAAGATTCATCGACTGCGTGATCTTCTCCTTCTTCTCAAGGACTGCCTGATGAAGATTTTTGACACTATCCATCACGGCCACCAGGCCCGAGATCTCATGCAGAACTGTATCCAATTGCTGCTGGCGCTGAGCGATAATGTTGACAACGCTCTGACATTCGAGCTCGATGGTAGAGTGGTCGGTATTGGGGGATCTGGAGTACGGAGTTTCAAGGACTGGAATCTAGTAGTCATCATCAGTAACATGACATGTGATCGTATGTCAGAATAGGCCATTGAAGGAGTAGACGTACAATCACTTGCGAACGTGCGATCTGGAATGGATTATTGTTATTCTCAGCTGACACAGATTCTAACTCAAGAAACTTAGCACTTACTATGTTTTGTAGTGCACCGGTGATATCTGAAACAGTGTCGGAGATATTGAATTCCGAGTGGGGTGTCTGCATGTTGTTCGCTAAGGCGAGAAGCAAAGATGTAATAGGCTAGAATACGAGGGAACACAGCAAGTGAAACAAATGCTTTAGTAAGTACCTCCAACACGAGCAGATTAGGAGAGCATGGATGATATCAGCGAAGTTGAACTTACTCTATTACGTAATTCCCGTTACCTCTGTACAATACCACGTATTAGTACCAATGAAACAAAAACACTTCGAATCTAGTCGATGGCATACTCATGTACGTGATTCCTTTTGCAGGTCAAATTGATCTGGGTGAGTACAGTCTCATGCCAGAGGAACATACATGAAAGTACACTTAATTACAGAGACCACGCTGGTCGCTCATGACAGTGCTGTATCTCAGTGTATGTAGCTTGTTTGTTTGCCATTTTGTGCTGACTTGAAAGTATACTAGGTGCGCTACCTTGGAATTTTATCTGCCGCGTATGTTCGGAAGGCTAAAAATTTGGTGTTGTGCTAATCGTCTATCTCTTATAATCAGTCTGTCAATGGTCGGTGTGTCTCCTTAGTACATTCACTGTCATATCTTCTTTCGACAACGGTATTCAGACAATGTTCCGACCATCTCGCTGACAGATACAGTGAGTCTTCCGTATAAATACCTACCATTCCCCTCAAATTAACTGTGTTGTGCTGTAGCAGTGGGTGTGGTTCTTTGCTGACTTCTCAGTCCACTAACGGCTGCCACGCTATACTACCAACTTGAAGATGTGAGTCTGTTTGGAGTGTGTGCTACCTGAGACGGGTCACTGATCGGATTTGCCAGGCTGGATGATGTACACTATATGGGATTGGACGGCTGCGGTATTTGCGATGCTGTGGGGTGAACTTTGCACTTGCGAAACCTCAGTGATATTAGAATGACTGAAACATGCTGCAAGTCATCATTATCACTCGGTTGCATGCCATGTATCAACGAGACAGAAAGATCCTGATATTTCTCGTTGTCACCTTCCTGGCGATCAACACTTTTTGCTGGAGTGACAGCCGCAATGTCAACGATGCATACTTCAGGAGGTACACTTAATTATGGATGAAAACTAACGTGCATAGGGCTCATTGATGGATACCAGAGGAAATCATTCTCTCCGGCACCTACCTGTGCAGGATTAGCTATACAGGAGATGCTCTAGTTCTGGATTCCGCCACTTGGATACTCTACATTGTGTGGGAGGTCCTCACACTATGTCTCGCAGTCTGGATTGCGGTAAAACACTTCCGTGAACTGCGATTATATCTGGCAGGAGGGATTATCGGGGACTGTTTTACGGTGTTGATGAAAACTCACGTGGGAGGCAAGTTCATATTGTGATTCTTGTCCTTTTTCCACTGAAGGGTCGGACATGATAGCTTTGTTTGCTGTCTCTTGCTTCGACCTCATTATTTTATTCTCTCCAACATCATCAACGGTATGTCAATCTTTCACTTACCTCTAGATGTGACCAGGATCTATCATTTATATAGAGCCGATATCTCCTAGAAGATCAGACTTTGTTTGGCTTGTTTCAGATTTTGGAGGTCGTGATGTTCGTGCTAGGACCACGGCTGATCCTTGGCATTCGAGAATATAATGCTGAACTCGTGGCTGACTCCGAGAGCGTGTGCATATATCGACTGGCAGTGGTGTGTAATGCTCGATGAAGTTGACGCGAACCGTTGTCTAGTGCTTGCAGGGAGCATGGGCAATTTGTTTTTTGTTTCTATTCCAAGCCTCGTTGCAGTGCTCAAGTAGTTATTTGGTATCACAAAATAGATGTCAAGGAGACATAGGTTTAGCGTCGTAGTATTTATTCGAATCATTTGCTATAGGTCTTTGAAATTAACAATATTTCAACCAAATGTCCTGGATATCTCTACTGTATCAACGAAGGAAAGCAGTGTACAGAACGGGAAAGTCGAGGAGGGCGATGTCGCTGGAACGTTAGATGCAAGTTTCTATTTGCTCGTGCTTCTCATCTTCGAGGACAACTCATGATCCACCTCTCGTCGTATCGGAAGCACTATGGGATACTGACTTTCGTAATACGGTGTGGTTCCAAAACGGTTATGCCAATACACCCAGAATTTTTTCAGGGATGTGCAGGGACCATCACCAGCAATAGTGCAGGAGTCGAGCGTCTGCTGCTCGATGTCAAGTTGTGGAGGTGATGGTGACTTTGAGACGAAGGCAGCCAAGATGTTTTCAAAAAAATTGACAATGGGATCGACGTTTGGGCCCTGATTGAAGATTTCGAATTTGGAAAGCGCATGCGAGCGCCGAGAATCAGGTTATGGTCATACTCTGGGGGAGATTTGAGGGCACAGATCGAAGTTGAAGAAGTGAAGGTTCTATGATCTTTGAAGGACGTGAGTGCGGTTTAGACTTCGGTGCAGGTGTTCCTGCGCCACGAGGGAGTAGCAGAGAAGGATTTGGTGGTCCAGAGTCTTGGTACCCCGGGGGCCGGAGGTGGTGTAAACAAAGACTTCAAGAGCGACACATTAGTACACTTGCACGTGATTGCGGGATACTAAGTGCAAAGTGACAAAGGTGAATTGATGTATATCTCCGCAGTGCGATGGGTACGACTCGGATGTCTCCAACTATTGAATATTGAGTACTGATCGGCGTTTGAATCATATATGTAGATACCCAGGATTATCAAAAGTATGTATGAGCGTAATTCACTGCTTCAAGGGAAGGAATGAGCGAAACGTATTCCGCTCGCTGCGCATCTGTTATCGTTGATCGACCACCGATAGTCAGGGTCTCCAGGGGACACTTTGACCGTGCCAATAATGCCTGCATATCCTCATGAGGCCAAGAAGAACCATGGGGGCTAGTGCGGCTAACTTCAAGCGCGCGCAAATTGGGGAGTGATACAGCATTGAACAGGTCAGATAAAGGGCGCGTGAGCAGAGGACTGTCATGAAGGATGATGCATAAGGATTGTAATTTTGTGTGCGTGAATGATTCCATGGGTTCCTTTCGGTCGGATGATATGGGGACATTTAAGGAAGAGAGGTTGGGACATAGTTGAAGCAAATGGAGGAATGCGTTCGGGTTACATACGGCGATCTGGACATCCGTCAAGTAAGCCCACACGGAGCCTAAAGAAGACAAGTGCTCGATGCGGAAACACGGAATTATGTTCAACTTGAGACTGCGCATAGTGGACGGCAGTCGCGAGATAAATTGTGCAATAGGTGGAATATCATGATTTACCATTCCATTTATGGTTAGCTCCTGAAGTGCTGGGAGGTCAGTAGCAAACAGATGAGGGTGTCTATCCCGGAAGTACTCGACATCGACTCGGAGAAATTTTATACGCCTCATATGAGGCTGAAGAAGACCTCGTAGTTTGGTCGGGTAGTGGTACCCAAGTTCTAACGAGAGCGGACGTCCTCGTGAACGCTTGAGCCACAAGTCATAGCAGAAAGCTGCCTGCTCCCAACCTTCGTCGTCGGCTTCCACATACAACCTGCACCATAAATCGGGTGTACCCACAGCAACGTCCTTCCATCGTTGGCATATTCTTGTCAACAGTATGGGGGCCTCAACTCGGTGGCTCAATGGGGATAGCAAAAATATGGTTTCAGGGAGACAGTGGTTGAATATTTGGGATAGGATTTCCGTTGGCAGGCGCCAGAGAGCCGATAGGAGTCCCTTGTGCAAATTCATCGACTGCATAATCTTCTCCTTCCTTTCGACGACTTGCTGATGATGATTTTTGACGCTGTCCATCCCGGCCTCCAGATCCGAGATCTCGTCCAGAACCACATCCGACTGCTGCCGGCGCTCAGCGATGATGCTGACAACGCTATCTATCACGGCCTCCAGGCCCGAGAGCTCGTGCAGAACTGTATCCAATTGCTGCTGGCGCTGAGCGATAATGTTGATAGCGCTCTGGCGTTCGAGCTCGACAGTAGAGTGGTCGGTATTGGGGAATCTGGAGTATGGGGTTTCAAGGACTGGAATCTAGTTATCGTCAGTAACATGACATGTGATATGTCGGAACAGGCCAGGGAGTAGACGTACATTCACTTGCGAGCGTGCGATCTGGAATAGATGATTGTTATTCTTGGTTGACATCAATTCTGATTCAAGAAACTGGGCACTTACGATGTTTTGTAGCGTACCGAGGATATCTGAAACAGAATCAGAGACATTGAGTTCTGAGTGGGGTGTCTGCATGTTGTTCGCTAAGGCGAGAAGCAAAGATATAATAGGCTAGAATACGAGGGAATACAGCAAATGAAACAAATGCTATAAGATTGAGTGGTACACGAGCAAAGTTAGGAGAGCATGATGACAACATGATATCAGTACAATTGAGCGAGTTGAAATTTACTCTATTACGTAACCGTAGGCACGAGCGGAGGAATAGAGTTACAATATTTTTGTGCAACTCTTGTAGTGGTCACTGCGCCATTGCTTGCCTTCGGCATATGAGCTTGCTATGGGTCTCCTCATCGAGCTCGTATGTCTTCTCAGTCGCACTATCTCTCGGATATGCATCGTCAACCTTCCATGTGTCCACACCAGAGCAACGCAAGCAGAAATAATCAACATTTCTACGCAGGAAGATCATGGTCAGTCGCATTGTGTCCGAGTCTACTTCTGCTGGTGACTGCATACCGTCCCAGCAATCCATTTTCCAAAACTCCTTTTTGATCCAGGCCAGTCAAGAACTGACCACGATCTGCTGCAGCCGGATAATTATCTCCACCTGGACTTCGAAAAGACGCGCTCCCAGCGAACGTTGGACCACCTAACCCGACCCAACTCGACCACGCGCCGCTTGCCCCTCGCGTAATCCCTGTTTTCTTTGAACAACCGACCCCAACATAACGCATTGTATGATCGCTACGTTTCAGAACTTGAAATGCCGTATTCCAGATTTCCAGATACCGACCAATCTGCCATGCACAAAGACCAGAGTATCCGCGTCATCCCACCCTGCGTTCTTCCTTCATCTTCAGGTATAGTTGGAGGGTTCGCTTATCTTGCAGGAACAACCCACACTGAAGGAGAGAAAGACGATGCTATATGCATGGCCTGGGCTAGGCGGACGCAGGATCAATCTACGAAGTAGGCGGAGTGCAGAGGTGTGAGGGTCTCTACAGTGCAAGAAGTGTTTATGCATGACCTCTTGGTTTTCTTCGGTCTGATGCTGGTGAAACAGCCGTTGGCAAAATCTCCAAGTGAACCAAGTGTCGCTTTCGACTCGACCTAATCCGACGTCCCCACATTTTTGAAATCAGTCAACAAGGCACGTCGACAATACATATCAATAGCGATGTCGTTGTGGCCCCCAACACCACCTATACCAGCTTCGAGTCGGAAGAATATATTAATCGTGGGTGACGCAATACGTGAGGCATAATATCGAAAGTCTCTACTGATTTCATGTAGGTCGCAAGAATTCACATTTCTGCCCATAACACCGGCCCCATCACCATGCCCATAGTCCATATCTATACAATAGAAATCGGTCAGCATGTTCCAAAGTGCGCATTAGATAACCTTACGACGTTCAATGCTTTAACAAAAAGCATCGGGTATTCGTAAAATGGCGGAGCGTATTTACTTCCAGCTCTGGGATGGGTGAATAACACCCAAATGGAGTAAAGCGCTATAGCAAGAGAACTTCGTGCCAGCAGTAACGGAGATTGAGTGATCCTAGGGGATTCCGGAACCAGATGAGCGCGATTGTGACAAATTATCGATATATTATTACTGACCCGGCTGCTAATGCCATTGGTATTTCGGAATACTCGGGACCTTTCCCAAAGAACTTGAATGCTCCTTCCTGCATAATATCGAATGCCTCGCCTACGCACATGGACAATCATAAGCCTTCGAGCATTCGACAGTTAATATCGGCGTACCATCGGCTGCAAATAGGCCAGCCCAACTCATGCTCATGGTATTGATAGTGGATGCGAGCGGTTTTCTCATGTGGTGCCACTTCCGGAGGACAGCTGAGATTTCATCCCAGTTGCCAAAGTTCTCGATGTCGGCCAGGAGATCAGAAAGGATGACTGTGTCGTTCAAGGCGACCGTCATTCCACCCGCAGTTAGCGGGTGGCGCATGTTTAACGAATCTCCCAGTAGAAACGCGCCTGCCTTGCTAGATTCTCCCTGCTTCATTGCCGGAAGATAATAATGCGGGACTCGTCGCAAACGCGACGTTTCCAGAGCATTGAGAATGGGCGCGCGTACCGATAACGGAAGCTGAGGAAGAACGTCGCGCAACATATGCTCCTGCAATATTGATAGTAAGAGAGCAATCACGATCACACAAGACGGAATTACAGACCTTGAGATCTGGCGGCGGCTCCTTCATTTCGACTAGCATCCGATACTCGTTGTTGGGGAGCTCAAAAAGGATGACCGGTCCGGCGCCTTTCAGGACGATCATGGTAGCATACTTGGGTACCGGCAACTTCAGGTCTTTCACAATCAGACCTGCCAAATAACCCTTTTGCGAAGGCTCATACGGCATGTTCCCGAGGACGGCAGTTCTAAACTTGGATGAGGAACCATCCGCGAGAACGACAAGATCAGCATAATATGATTCTAGCTGACCACCCGGTTTGGAGGCCCGAACACCTATTACGCGATGTGTGTCCTCGCTCTCGATAAGACCGGCTACTGTGGTCTCAATCACGTCAACATTGGACGCGCGCCGTGCGCGGTCGCGCAAGGCCATGATGAATGCCCCATGGTCGAAAGCTCGCGCATCATGGCCTTGAGGGAATGAGGCGCAAACGCCATTCTCCTGTCGTAGAACGTAATAACCTGACAAAGAAACGGAGCCAACATCTGCAAGGCATGACTCTAGACCAAGCTGTTTAAGCGCAGTAACGCCGCCGGGCTGGAGCAATTCAGCGACAATACGGTCTGGCTTTGACAAGGACCGCTCGAGTAGAGCTATCCGCAAAGGAGTAGCACGCTTGGCATATGTCTTTGTGGCGAGGGCATGAGCAAGGGCCGGCCCTGCTACACCGGCACCAACGATGAGTACGTCGTAAGAAGGAGAGAACGGCATGATGGGATGAAAGATTATGACGACAGGCAATATTGCTCACCGGGTATTTATCATGCCTAGACCTTTTCTCTTTGGGTAATAACCTGCACCATGCGATAATTCAAGATATTGGTATCGGATGACTTTTCCGCACAGGCTTGAAAAATGTTGAATAGATTAGCATATCCACATCATAACTTTTGCCACATTAGGCCTAGGAAGACGTGCCGCGCGATGGCGCTGTTCATTTCCAGTAAATTTGCAAATGCAATGCTCTTGCCCCCCTCCCACTGTAATTTCTCAACCGCGCTATCTTCTCTTTCATCCGGATTCCGTACTAATACTGCCAACTCGTGCCTTGCCTGTCTTCGCTTGTATACCATGATGCGGTATCATCGTTGTTCGTTACATTATGCGGAACTAATCGGTGGCATTGCGTTTGGCCCATCGGTGAGACTCGAGTCTGGTGCCAGGCCCACGTTGGTTTTCTGCATCACAAGGGTCGGAATGATGTGTAACCTGTTAGCATACCGGCTCTCTATGTTTCACGTACGTTGAGGTGTTTGCCACTGATGTAATTGATGCGTTCAGGGACTCGTGTTTTCCACCCTGTTGAGAGTCGGGATGCTAACAGGGCACTACAACACTCGCGGTGGTTGAGGTCTTCGCCACTGATGTAATGATATTCAGGAACCACCTTGTTAGAAGCCGAACGGTAACAGGGCACACAGCTCTTTCTAATTAAAACTTGCTGATTGGCAGTGCCCACAGTGTGACAAGTTACATGTAATTATTGCCCTTTGGAAGTACTTCGGCTCCCAAATGTTGACAAGAACGATGTACGTACGTGCAGTGTAACGGTAATGACAACGCGCCTCTTCAACTGCAAACAGTGGGTCTCTGACCTACTCGAGTAGTAGGAACAATGGCGGCCAGAACCTCTTGGCTATCAACAGGACAACGTTCTGGACCTCACCAGCGCCGATGTGAACGGCATCGACGATCCATCTATACGAAAGCCGCCACTAAAGCTTAAACCTCAATTAACTCGACCTAGAACTCGGGTTGTTATTACCCATCTCTTTGGCCAGGTCTATCCAGAATACCTGCCATCCGCACTCATCGAACTCCTAAGACAAGTTTCATCAGTGCATACGCCTTCCACCGCACCAAACGTTCGTCACTTTCGCTGCCCTCGTCCTTCTCCGGCGCCTTTTGGTGCTCACGCTCTCGTATAATCACCATCATCCTTGGACATGTTGTCCGTTTTGGGATCTTTCGTTGAAGTTCGACGAGCTTCAAACGACATAGAGACATGCCTCCTTCATGATTTTACTTGGATATATCATTTTTTGATGTATCCTTATCTTGTGTGTAGTCTTCCTTGAATGGCCCATCTGTTATTTGAATAAATCTAAATGAGCACTCCGACATTTTCGTAATGGCTGAGGAGGTTTTCAGGGGTAAGGTTGTAGTTACAATTGAGCCTAGTGCGGGAGGGTAGTTTGGTGAGCGGAGGGAGACTGCCAGGTTCGGCGTGGTGGGCAGTAGGCCGAGGGTCAGAAGGGTAACAGGCACCGGAGCCTACGACCCCTTGATGCCTTATTACCGTGTCAGACCTAATGCTCACTTGCAGCAACGTTCCATTAAACGCAATCCAGGCTTAGCGCCAACCCCTGTCGCTCGTGAACTCCGCTGTAATTAATGCGATGGTGGTCTGATAGAATGACGAGAACAGCAAATATGTCTTTAGTTGGCAGACCACATGCACGAACGCCTATCATACTATTAATACTGAGATGTCGGGTGCCTGCAATCACAGTTATGTGGGGGTCATGGGGTCGAAAGCTCGTGCGATCCTGCTCAAACTAATTATATCGATGATATACAATATTAACGAACACTGAATTCGCAAGCGAGAAAAGGTCGAAGGTGCCTGACGTTCGGCCGCGTATGTGTTGTTAATACACCAGGTAGGAGGTACTCCTTGGTGGTCAAGCTCGGACTACACCATTGCCTCCGAGCACGTCGGTCAGCGTTTTGACAAGTCAAACGCGGAGTTAAAAACAAGACCGCTCGCGCTTACCGTAGAGATGGCCAGGTACTTCATTTATCCATATTTATTGTCCTTTTCGCCCTTTTCGCGAGGGGCTGACTCCCGCTTCACTATCTTGCCAAGTACCTGTCAGCTCATGCCAAGCCCATGCCACTAGTAATCCAAGTACCCACCTCGATCTAATCGGATCAGACCTCTCGAGAAGACCTGTCCATCAAGACCATGGCCCATGCGGTTTTCTACAGCTTCTACTACGCCGACTGCAATCTCCTAGATGGACTTTGAAAATTTACCCAATAAACTGTTCTATATGAAGACCAAGCCTCAACCGAATACCCCAATGATATCAGCATCACGGAGCGCTGTTGAAAATCAGATAGAGATAACAGTAATCGACGAACAAGAAGCTCCACTCATCGTGACGACGTTGACGTAGTTCATGGTATGTTCTGGATCTGCAGCAGACGTGTAACCAAAATAAGCAAACGTTAACCATATGAAATCCGCTATCCTGTACCAGGGAGTCATGCAGGATGTTGTGGGTCATAGTACCAGCCTGAGTGCACGTTGTATGTTGTGTGTACAGCTCCAGTAGATCGCTTGCTCGTGACAGCTGTCAGCCACATGATCAGTTGAATCATTTCGGGCGACAGGTTGATCTAGACCTCATCTTAGAACATGACACTTTGTTCCCGCTAATAAGACTGCAAAATCATTCATTCCTATAGGATATGATATCTTAAGATGAATTCAAATAGGTATCAAAAGGGAGCTTAACCACGTCTCTTTCTGAGTCCTCGGGTCCGAAACCAACTGGAAGTAATTCCCTAAGAGTATGTTCTCCTTCTCAGTGTAAGAAGATGCAACCAGTAGGATAGGCATGTCGAAGGGACAAAATTCGTGAATTACTTGACGACAGATCCCACAAGGCACAATTGGTGAGGCAACGTCGTTAATTAGTGCAAGGTTTGGAGCAAGGACAATAACGACATACCTTGTGACAGCGAGCGCTGCAAACTAACCCTTCATTCTGATATCGAAACATTTTGTCAAGCTCAACGAATGCTACCAGATAAGGTGGACGCACCGCCGCATTTTTTGCGCTCTGTATAAATCGTACCACTTATGTATGGTAGCTCTCACATGGAATTTGGAATAAGGCTGTCAAATACTCATGAACTCGTTGTGCTCGTTCCACTTTTAGGGCGATAGACTCGTACCTTCACCTGCAGCTCGGAGGAGGCGATCGCGGTTTGAAGCTACGATATTCGTTGGTTGGGATAATTCAAACCAGAGGGTGTCACTAGCCGCCAACAAGTAATAGGCCAAGGGCACTTTGTAACTTGGGACCTGCTGGCATTATTGTGGAAGACGTCCGAGGCGTTCCAGAAACAAATTCATACGGACAATGATGCAGAAGAGTCATGGCACTCGGACTGAGCCGTGGTAGTAACACGTTCTCGAAGTACTCAGACGTGGCCACGTTGCGCTGTCGATGTGGTTCTTTTTTCGACCCATCCTGGCGTGTGTCCATGCGGACCCGGTACATCGAGGGCTCATCTTCCTACATGGAAGCTGGGGACTCTACATTCTATGGAAGAGCTCAGGATGGATTCCCGCGGAGATCGTAGGATAGTATGGTTAAGACTCGGATAAGGTGGATACGTTGCACATGCACCATGACATGCATGACGCTCCAGTGCGGAGTCTGCGGACTCCGGATGTAAGTCTCAATCGGCTCCGAGTCTTTACAATTACTCCAGAACGTTCAAAAATATGATTACTACCGGCCCCGCAAAATTTGGAACGTTCGCAAAACGCAAGAAGAAGCAGATTCTTGTAAATTCGATTTATGGGATTTCTCGACCGTCCTGGTTCTCGATCCAAAGCCTCGATGTTGTCACACTCGATCCGGACCAACACTTATTCTTCCCATCAGCCCTTCGTTCGGGCAGGGGATACCTTCATACGTACTATCTTTGAGAGGATAAGCAGAAGCTCACTCAGACTATACGAGATGCCTTTGGGAGGTCTCAAAGCGGAGGAGAAAGATGGAGGCATGGATGTATCTGTTCGAGGGCCGATTGCGGTGGCAAATACACGAGTGTGGTATCTCCAACGTGAGTCCGAGAGGAATCTAGCAATGGACTTCGATGCACCAGCTAATCATCTTGTTCCGCTCTCCCCAGTCATTGCCTCTCTTGAACCTAGCGCACTCTGAGACAAGCTCCTCCAGGATCGAGTGAAGGTGATCCTTGTACCGCTATCCATGCAATATCGCGTCATCAACGGAGTCCTTGACATGCTCGAGCAACTTTGTGAGAGAAGGTGCGTGCATGCAACGGAACAACCGCTTACTCCGCAAGGAAGGAAAGACCACCTGGTTGCTGTGCTGTGTGACGAGCAACTGCACGCAGAGGCCAAGATGTAGCAGGTCTTGCTGGGGAGAGAACCCCTCCGAAATTCGGGAATTGGGCTTGTGCTCCCGCTGCATACACGTGTCGTATTGGAAAGACGTGAGTGCTAGGTAGCTGAGAGCCTGGATTGGCAGTCATACTGCGGAATGCAGGGACTGGCGCTTGTGGTAGTACAGCGCTTAGTTCGTGGCGACAAGCTGGGGGCAGTTCCACGACCAGTTTGGTTTCTGGTGTGTCACCACTGATCACAAATACAAGAATGCAAACAGATCCTCTACTAATGATATCTCGACGGAAGGAAGAATATCAATGTATTTCGCTCGCACCTCATCTGTCATCGTCGGCTTCCCGCGACTGCTAAAAATCAATCTCTCCAGGGGACACTTTGATCGCGCCAAAAATCCCTTCAGCTCCTCATCAGGGTATCGGACACTGCCAGAGCAGTAATTTTCAAGCACCCGTAAATTCGGGAGCGATAGAGCATTGAATAGCCCGGATAAATAGGATGAGGCGTCACAGCGAGCTAAGACGCGGAAGGTTTGGATTTTGGTGTGCGTGAATGAATCTAGGGTTTCGTTTGTGTCGAATTGTCCGCAAAATTTGAACGAGGAGAGATTGGGACATAGCTGGAGTAGATGAATAACTGTACTCTGGTGCAGCAGTGTGGCGACATCGAGATTTGTCAGGTGTGACCCTGCGGGACCGAAAGAAGTTTGCGTGGTGTTGAAATACCATTCAACGACCTTGAGACTGCGCAAAGTGGCCGGTAGTCGTGAGAGAGACTTTCCGATGGATGGACTGTGTCTATTCCTGTTTTCTTTCAGGGTTCGTATGGTCAGCTCCTGAAGTACTGGGAGGTCGTCTAACAAAAGTTCGGGTTCGACCACATCTTCGTGAAATATGATAGACAGAGATGAAATTTGATTGATGTAGGGCTGAAGAAGGCTTTGGAGCCTGGCCGCATCATCTGCCTCGCAGACGAGCGATAACGAGAGCGGATGTCCCCGGGACCGCTTGAGCCATACATCATAGCGGGAGGCTTGTAATTCCTCAAGGTAGTAGTATCGCAAGTTGTCAAACCCCACAGATACCCTACACCATAAACTGGGTGTGTTTACAGCAACCTCCCTCCATCGTCGGCATACTCCAGTCAACAAGACGGGAGCTTCTAACGCTGATGGGCGGTTTGATTCTGGGAAACAGTGGTCCGGGAGACAGTGGTGGAAAATCTGTGACAGGACTTCAGTTGGTAAGCGCCAGAGACGCGATGTGAGTCCCTTGTGCAAAATCATTGAATGTCTAATCCTGTCCTTTTTTTTGAGCAGTTGCCGGTGAATGTTCTTGATACCATCCATCACAGATTGCAGGCCTGAAATCTCGTGCAAAACTGCATCTAGCTGCCGTTGGCGCTCGGCAATGATGGCGTAGATACTTTGGTCATTGTGGGTGACAGACTGGTCGGTATTTGGAAACCTGGAACATGATGTTTCCAGGTCTGGAATCTAGAAATTTAATCATCAATGAGACGATATTTAGCATTAATGTCGCCATAGACATACGGTCACTTGTTCGGAACGTGCGAGCTGAAGCGAACAAATATTATTATATGTAGATACGAGGTGCTATACAAGTGGACACTTACGATTGTCTGCAGTGCATTGATGGTGTCCAACCCGAATATTTGTGTGATCCCCTCCATTGCCTGGGGCATGTTGGTTGAAGCGAAGACCAAGGTTAGTCTCCCAAAAAATATGGAAGCCGAACGTTGCGATGAAAGGTGATATAGCATCAAAATAACCATAGCCACTGCGCCCAGACTTGAAAGTCAGATCTAATGATAGTCCCACTACGTAATAGACTGACTACGTAATAGACTGACCACGTCATTCAATATGATTTATTCATGGATGTCATACAAATTAGTCGTATCATGATGTCGTCACGAATGTGTATGTATCATTTATATATAACTGCAGCTGGCCTCTGAGTCAGACGGGTGAAGACGCGGTGGTATCTGCCTGGTCCCACCTAGAATTTTGAAACAATAATTATCTTGTGACTTATTGCTCCAACAAGCACCTTGAAGTTTCGAAGTTTTGAATAAATCCAGTGATCCGATAAACTGGTCCCCCACAGATCCTCCCGGCGACATATCATATTCTTCCTTGCGCTTGACAAGTACCTTTAAAGTAAGAAGAGACATGAGTATATTACAAAGCTGATAGCATACAGTAGCAGTAACACAGAGCATACACCGTAGCCCTATTGATCACCGTGGAAATCTGCAACAACCAAAGGCATACAGAAGTGTTCTTGCACTACACATTTGAAGGATGGAACAAGGGCAGGCATACTCACTTGTGTTGAAGTTGGGCGACTACAGTGCCAACGAGAGCGTGCATCCTCTGGAACGCCTGAGCCATAAGTCATAGGAAAGGGCTCGCCACTCCTAGTCTTCGCGCTCAAGTCTCACAAGCAGATTGCACCATAAACATGTCTATGATAACATCCCTCCATGGCTGGCATATTGTGGTCACGTTGACAATTTAGAGGAGGTGATTGCTTACGATACAACACTGCAGAAAGCGCCGTTCACCTCAGTTAGGCTGAGGATGGTTCTGAAATTTCTATACGTCTGATTCAGTGAGCTATCAGTAGTGAACGAATGACTCTGTACACACATTGTATCTCGCGTTTTAGAATATGCGTCAAGGTGACGAAGGGGGTTTAAGAGTCAAAGCTCGCAAGTCTTGATCTCGTCGAAATTGACTGCTTCAGCCGGCTTATTCATGCTAAGACCGTGCTTTCCAGAACATCTGCAATGCGCGCTTGCAAGCTCACGCCCACGACCGTGTGTTGGGGGGTGCTATTATTGAGCTCGATTGATGGTATGCACCTTCGAGCAACCTGATCACCTTTTGAGGGCCAGTGTATCTGTCGTCAGTTCGAAGGGGTGGAAGGTTGCGGCGTCGATACTGAGGACATGTCAAGTCTTCTTGTATTATGCAATTTCTTGGCGTGCAGAAGAGTTGATGATATCCAAAAGAGCTTCAAGCCTCTACCTCATTCAAGTTCGTCATATCCGGAGGTGTGGATAAACCATGGTTCCGCCATCATAATATATACTCTCGAACCACGAGAATGACAGGGAAAACCCCGATCATGAAGACAAAGCTCTCCTAGGCGTCAGGGATACTCTCGAATAAGCGGCCTAAACCGCATGTAATCATGGTACGCGTGACATCGACGTAGCATTACCTAGATGTGAGATTTTATTAGTCTTGAACCAAACTGATTTCAGCTGAGCACACACTAGCACAACCCTGTGCCGTTTCGAGCGACATGAGATGCCCGTCAGGCCTACACCAATACCCTACCTTCACACGTACCGTCACTTTTTCATTATTGTCGAGAAACTAGGGGGCGGCGTTGCTGTCTAGAACCTTAAAGTTGGTCAGACAGCTGTGAAGGATCCAAATCGCGCCTGGTTGAGAATTTTCCATACTTCATGATCCATCAGGAGTATATGGCGAGCAAAGGCCGTCACCAACAATTGAGTCAATGTCACCAAGAGCCTGTGATAGTAGAAGTTGGAACAGTTGATTGAACACGTGACACACGGAAGCGTTTCGTTCGTCGGAGTTGCAAAAAGACTTCAAACAACGTTATGCCAAGTGACGCATATTATTATAAGGGCCGTTCAGACTCAACTTCAGAGGCTACTACTTCAACTTTGGCCCAGAAGACTGGATAATTTTGATACTCACGCGCTGCTGCAACTGGTTAGGTCGACAGTGACATCCTCCCAGAGTGGCCCGAATTTTGACGAACAGTTTCTACTTGAGCCCAGTATATTATGCTCAATGCTCTCGATAAAATGACCGGCTGCTGGGCCCTGGCGGACTAACGTAAAATGTCTACGAATCAGATCATGTGCAGTACGCCCATCGTAATCTTTGCATCATTATTATATCATGATCATCCATGGAGGCACCCTCACGTTCTAGATGGTAAGTTCTCGCTGGTGATTATGTTGATTGTTGTGCCTTTACAGGGTCATATGTTGCTTTGTATTCCAATGTAACGAAATCCTAATCCTTTCCTATATATTACGGTGTATGTCAATATTTTCTCCTCACCAGTTCTCTGACCGAGTCACAGTACTTATTGGCAACTGCTTGCTGCAGACTTCTACTCACCCGTGTTGCTACTCGAAAATGTTGGTCTCGGACACCTTCGGTTTGCAGTTAGCCAAGGTACTTAATCTGATCGTACTTTTTGTGCAGCCTTTTTCTAATGTCTCTAATCATTGAAGTATACTAATAGTGAGTCAGGCTGATCTAGTTTTATCATTACTCACGACTCTCCCAAAGTCGCTGGATTAACAATCCTAGTAAGTTGTGTCTCTTCAGTCCCGTTATAGCTCTGATGTATGACCAGATTTATGACTACTTTGTCACCTTACACTCTGAAGTCAGACAAATCAGTCACTCACACATCGGTGCTGATCTTTCTAGTAGGTCCAATGGACCTGGGGACGGAAGTGGGGAATCACTCGGACCGTCTTCACGTTCTCACGATATGGACCTTTTGCTTGTGCGCTTATGACCTCGTACTGTGAGATACGCCGCTATGCGCTACCACGCGAAAAGCTCATTCCTAACTAGCCGCCCTCAAGACATGGGGCACGCAAGATGTGAGTGCACGATTTGTGCAGTGCCGATTGCAACTCATATCAACATATAGTGTGTACCTTTTAATGATGCTTTAAATGGTTGGTCCAGACTGCTTTCACGACATGACTTGGAAATGACATTTCGCAGGCCTACACTTCTTGAGCATCATTGCCGCAGAAGGTTGACTTTTGCATACCACGTTACAGCGTGCATTTACACTCGCGCGACAGTTTTGTTGATTTTCAGGGTCTACGCCTTCTCTGGCAACAAAAAGGCTTATCTTATAAGTATCCTCTCATTTGGTTTGGTACAACAATATCTCTATTCCCCTGTGCACCACTGACCCATACGGCGCAGGTCATCTTAGTGACGTCTGTTGTCATAAGTGCTGCCCCAATCAATTGGAGGAGCCCAGGAGGCGAGGTCTCAAGTCTCACTTCTTAGTCTTAGTATTCATCCTCTTTCGGTAGGTCCTCCTTGCGTGTTTGAAGGGGCTCATAGCAGCGCCCTCCCGTATGCACTCTTGTTGTTCTTCGAGATAGGTGAGGCGACTATCTGATTCCAAATTCCTTCATTGATAATCTATTTTCAGTTCTCATGTCCACCACTGCATTCTTGAGATATCGACACTATCTGGGTTCTCATAGTGCGTTGATGAAGTGTGTTTATCATGATGGACTACTCTACATGTTGTGCATCACAAGTATCAAGGCCATCGTTACCATTTATTTCATGCTGACATCTCTGTAGTGATATCTACAATCAATGTGATCATTATCGCTGTGTTGCCCGTGAGTTCTTTCTTCGCTTTGGTCGATCTCAAAGAACTGAGTAAAACCCGTAGCTCTCGTACAGCGAAATGCTAAACACGTTAGTCTGGTCAAGTATATATGTCATCGAAAGCTCAGATCCCTCATTTCAGACCTCAAATTGTTGCGCACAGTGTTCTTGCTTCTCGAATACTATTCAATCTCCAAGAAAGCATGGAGCAGCCGCTCATACCCACCTACCGATCGGCGGCTACAATTGAATTCAATGCGCGACCTGGAGGCAATGAGACGGCTGGTCAGGTAGATGAAGCTTAAACTCGCTGATAATTTTGCAAGTCATACAAATAACGCTTGCCATTTGAGGTTACTGACTATGCTCACACATTTCAGCTTGTGTTTTTCGTGTCCTTCGTATTTTAGTGGTGAGCTACTCAGGTGTACGTGTTCTTCGTGCTAACAAACACGTCAATAAGGAAGTCTTTTTTGATTTGTTGCATATGTGTTGTATGTTGTACAAGGAACAGATCGTGATGCCATCATGCGGCAGGTCAGTGACACTCGGAGGGCCATATGTCAAAATACAAATACTTGACATGCCAAGGACAATGTGCCATTTCAAATTTCAAACCACCCAACACATGAAGCTTTGAAGGCCTCGCGAAATAGAAACTGGGAATCGTGACAACTTGTGTGATACAGCATTGCCGGAGTTTGAACTGACATTGAAAGTACGTATGTAATTGCGGTGCCTGCGCTCATCAACATCTTCTAGCTGGAGACCCACGAATGCCCAATCAATGATATATTACTGATACACTGCCGACTAGACATAATATATAGAACACGTCAATCCAACAGAGACATTAGCTTATCGATATCCAAAGCCAACCCCTATCATTGTCATTAAACATCATGGGTTGATATCAGCAGCGAACATGACAAACCTTCAAGTTCATTCGCCCCGACATTCAATGTTGCTCCTGTCAATTCTGAATCAAAAGACACCATGCTTTGGTTGATAAAGATATTGATTGTGAATAAGCTGGGACTAGGAGATGGCGCTCTACTTTGTGAGTGCAAAGGTATAACTGAGATATCAAGGATCCCGTTGAGTTATATCATGGGTGATGATTTTGAAAACATACTGGTGGCACTACCATCATCATCATCACCACCACAACCACCACAACCACCACAACCACCACCACCATCATCATCGAACTTGATTCCAAGTCGATCCAATATCGTAAAGGCTTCTTGTACTCCTTGTTTTGTATGTACATCTAGATGTATATCTTGGGTGTCTTTGTTTGAAGAAAGACCTTTGGCTGATCCGCTGTATGTGAGATATGGCAGGGACAGCATATTCATACCGACCTGAATGATTGCCTTGATCGGAGATGAGTTTGATGCTCTATCATAGGATATGACGATACGTACCTTCTACTACATCACACGGACTCCTGATTGAACCATCCTCTTCATCTAGGAGAGAATCTTCACGCCGACCAGGATTGTCTTGATCAAAGATATGTTGAGTGCTCTCTCAGAAGATGTGATAATACATACCTTCTACCACATTACGTGGCAGACTCTCCTTATTAACAGCCTCATTGCCTTGGGCAGACACCCTGAGGTTTCCTGACACTGGGTAACAGATTGAAGTCAGTAAGGGGTTTTTTTTTTGGCTTTTGGCGTACCTAAGAGTGCATCAATCTCTGAAACCAATATTCTGTTCAGGTCATCCGAAGTTCTCTGTCGCAATTCAACTGCAATTCTAGGGGTCTATAATGCGACCAGTCAACTTACTCTAATAGACGAATAATTCTCATGTGTGACTTTGTAAAAATGCTTCGTACTTGACTGGCGGATGAAAAGGTTAACAAGAAACTTGCAAAAAGATTTCTTTTGTGTCAACAGTTTGTCTCTGATCTCTATCATCCTGTGGATATTGATGAGTAACGCCATTTGGCTGAATGAAAAGCCTACTCTTGGGATAGAATCCGGCCATCCCTGTAAGCTTCAGCAAAGGAAGCTTTTTGATTTTCTGAAAGGCACTTGTGCTCCGACAAGCTGGCAAGCTCGTCCAAGGTTTCCAGCGTTAATTGTAGATAATGCTCGCCCTTTTCATAATTTGTCTTCCGCCGCGTGGTGGTCGTTGGGGGATCCATTGGTTAGCACTAAAGTTGACGGAAGCTGGTATAATGTGTCGCGCTGATGGCCTTAGTTATGATATACAAGGGGTGAAAAGTTCAGAAAGCCAGCAGAACAGGTCAATTTATCCACAAAAAGGTTATGCGAACATGACAACTGGCAGTGCCAGTGGTGAATGAAGGTGACTGTTGGCACTTGAGATCCAGTGAGAACTTGCTTGGGTTGTCAACCAAAAATATGTAATCCTCAATTTAAATATCGATGAGATATAACTTGTCATTTAGGGAAGTATAAAGGTTTCCTATTGGGGGACTTTGCAGATATTGTGCTGTATGAATTATTGTGCCCGCTTTGATCAGCCTATGACATAAATTATGTACTTAAATAAATAGGTAAGTTTCTAAGTCCGCGAGGTGCCGGGCTCCGAATTGCCTACTTGCTCCGAGTGCTCGTTCTGTCTGAATTGATACAGACAGTTTTCTGAGGATGGCCTCAACCTCCGCTGCTCATTCTCATCTTTCTGAATTTGAGATTTGGTGGAGGGACCACTACGACTTCCTTAAAGACAAGGGCTACAAGCTACGAAGTCGCTACAGTCCAGACTGGGTGCCCTCTTGGACGAACACCAAGAAAGCTGGCATAGAATGTGAGGATGGAATCAAGCCACGAGTAAGTGCTTCTCTAAAGCAATGCAAATCAACTACAATGCATCCTTTAGCATCGTTCTTTGCTAGATGCACGGCACACTCAAGACGGCGCTCGCGTATCACTCAAGCGTATAGACGTGTCGCGACACCCTTATGAAATAGAAATTGGTCGCCATTTCTGTGACGCTCCTCTTGGCGAAGACCCAGCCAACCATTGCGTGCCAATATACGATGTTTTGGAGGTGCCTGACGGCAATAATATTGCGATAATTGTCATGCCATTACTTCGAAAAGTTACAGATCCCTATTTTGACACAGTCAGGGAAGTGGTAGACTGCATTCACCAGCTCTTGGAGGTAAAGTCTCAATTTACTCACTTATCGTGACTCATTTTTTGTCTTTCCTTTGAAGGGGCTGCGCTTCATGCACATACATCACGTCGCTCACTGGTACGTGACCTAGTTGCTCGAGTGATTGGGTCTCATGACCTAGGCAAAGGGACTGCATGCAGCTAAACATACTGATGGACGGCAGCATGTTCATAGACGCATGGCATCCAAGCGACCAATATATGTCCGAGGACTTCAAACGCCCTGCTAGGCATCGCACACGCACACAGTCTCCGCCACGATATTATTACATCGACTTTGGCATTTCCCGCAAATATGATGCATTCAATACCAATCCACTAGAAATCCCCATATATGGTGGAGATAAAGGAGTTCCAGAGTTCATGGAAGCCTACACCAAACCTTGGAACCCTTTCCCAACTGATGTTTGGTATCTTGGGCACGCTATCCAAGAAACATTTCTCGATGTAAAGTGTAGCAGTTGCTTCTCATTTTTCATACTCTGATTTGGACAAAACAGTGCTACTTAGGTGTGGAATTCTTGCGCGATTTGGTAACGGATATGATGCACTCGGATCCAACGCAACGTCCGAACATGGACAATGTTTTTGCTTGGTTCCAGGTTCTGCGTCAGGGTCTCAGTAAATGGAAATTACGTTCGCGGGTGGCTCATGATGATGAGAGGTCTCTTTTTGATTTCTTGGTCCACTGGGCCCGTCGCATCCAGTACATAGTATGCAGAATTCCCCCAACACATACCTCGCCGTCATAGAGTGGACTCCTTTGTAACCAGTCTCCTACAATGCACGAGTTTTCCGTCCCTGGGTCTTTGCATTCATAGAGTGTGAGGTGTCATGCTGACTTCATGCTACACCCTTGACTGCACAGTGTCAGATGCATTCAAATCAGTGAACTGGCGAGTTCTTGCTGGCGATTATGCTGATTACCGTGCTTTTACATTCTCATGCATTGCTTTATATTGTGATGCCAACAGAGTCCTTTCCTATATATGATGATACAAGCGATGACTTTGGTCGTTGTGTTCTATTTACAAAAGCAGAGACTTGTACACTATATGTTTGCTGTATCTCTCCCTTCATTTCCTGCTGAAAATAAGCACAGTGTATCCTGACGTTTTTTGACGCGAGATAATAGCACAGTATATAATTGACCATGCGCAAAAGGATCTGTTCTGAGAGCGATTCACAGTCCAGCTAGACCGATAGGGATGGAACGAAAACGTGATACGCGGAATACAGTGGTTTTCGAGGTTGTGGAGCAGTTGGACTTTGACAAATCAACGATGCAGGGCAGTTATTCGTACACATGCATTTCTCACCAATCCTTTTTCCACAGATATGTTCCGTTGTATCACGCATGTACAGTTTATTTTGAGATCCAGTCGATGCGGAGGCACTCCAGGTGCAGTTAGCATTGCTAAGTAGTCTGGGGTTTGTTCTGAGTGTGTAGTGCCCTGTTAGCATTCCGAAATAGATCGGCTCCCAACAGGGTGGGAAACACAAGTCCCTGAATGCATCAATTACATACCTGGGCAGGACTCCAGCCACTGCTCCTGCAAGGCTGCAATGTAACAACTCTATACCAACGAAGGCTAAGCGAAGGACTACAAAAGAAACATGCAAGTTGGGATGTGTGCCCTCAGCGCGCTACCCGCAAACCGTAACCTGCAGCTATTACATTCCTCCAACAGTCCTATCTCTGCATATCGTGAAATCCCTCCTCCTGCCGCAAGGGTTTGCAGTATGTCAGCATCAGCAGCAGACAAGTCTCCATGGTGATTCGGTGTTCCTCTGTGGTTTGCAGCCTCTCCCAGTGCTACTGATGCATGACGGACATAGTTCGTGATCTGTTGCTGATGCATCGGACGTCCCATACGGCCCATACCTAGTCACATTTTTTATTAGTAGTGTTGTGCAAAATTTAATCAAGTCTTACCAGAACAATGACGATGACTCGGATGGGCAGTGGTGTGACTACGGACTGGTCCAGCACCCAACAATGATCGTAAACGAGGGCTGCCGCAATAGCCTTCAAAGTAGGGCATGAGCTGCGCATGACCAAATGGTATAGCAGCAAGTTGTCGCTGAAATGTCCGTAGCAACCTCGGCATAGTGAGATGAAGGGATCCATTTTGACCTGCATTAATGAGTGAGGAAGAAACAAGGCTGAAAGTAAAATTTACCTTGAGTAAGGATGTGACGATAAGTAGACTCGAGTTCTGCAGTGTGTCGCGCTTCATTAAGGTTCACTCAAAAAAAAATCAGAAAAACATAATAGATAACAACGAAAGATAGAACTCACGCAAAAAGCCACATTGGCTTGGGTTGTGGTGACAAAGGGCCGTAGAATGATGCATGTCATTAGAAGAGAAGCAAACGGGAACATGCTCATCCGTCACAAGAGCGCAAAAGCACTCCCAGATGACATTACGGCACACGCACCATGCTTGAAGCCCATTAGGGACAACACACACCACTGTATACCTACAGATAGGACTATGCTGAGTCAGTAAAATTAGCATTCTGTGAAGAGTATGACTTACTAGGCGATCTCAACAGCACTGCTGGCTTCACGACAAAAAATCGAGAGTTCTGTGCTGGCACGTTGGAGTCCAATGGACACCTCAAAAATTTCGGGATAGACAGGCATGATTAGTTTAAGGTGGGTAGTGCAGATGAGATAATGAATGTACACATCTTTTATCATAGTTTTGGGTGGTGTTTGAAAGTTCAATCCAAGTCCTCCTGCAAGGGTTGTAAGGATGAATATTGCAATGGAGAACTCAAAATGATGGCGTCCAAAACTTTGATTCTCCTGCGAGGGTTGGTAGGGATGAATATTGCAACGGAGAACTCAATAATCAATGGTGTTTGAATCTTTGATCCTCCTGCGAGGGTTGGCAAGGATGAATATTATGACGGAGAACTCAAATTTCAAAATGATGACATTTGAAACTTCGATCCTCCTGCAAGGGTTGGTAGGGATGAATATTGGGACGGAGAACTCAAAATGATGATGATCAAAAATTTTATCTTCCTGTGAGGGTTGTGAAGAATGAATATTGGGACAGAGAACTCAAAGACCAGTAGACAAGAGAAATGGCAATGTGACACACCTGAAAATTTGCACCATCCCAAATCTCTATAGTGACAACTTGATTCCATCCTTTGCAAAGGCAGGGACCCTGACTCAGGATGTAGATACAACAGCATCTTGGCGGCCAAAAGATTGTTTAAAATTGAAGGACCCTAGAAAAGACCCTTGATTGAATTTGTTGGTGTCCATGGTTGATTAGAGCCCACAATGTGAGATGAGTGGTGACACCAGCTAGAAGCCAAGAAAATAAACTAGTCCGTGACTCTAAGTGTTATCTCACTGACAACTGGATGCATTGCAGTGGTTGGAGGTGAGCGCTTGAGCAAAGAAGCGAATGTAAGTTACTGGATATGGTAATTATCAAAGTGTTGCAGTGCACTGACAGCGGCTCGCTCAACAGTGAAGTCTAACATACTCGAAGTTAATCACATCAGCAGATACTCACAGCATTATCTACAGTTCGAGTGCAATTCGCTGTCATGAGTATATAGTAACATCTGTGCCAGCAGGTGTGTTTCAAGCTCACTGTCATGGCATATCTCACTGACTTGCAGCGCTCTGCTCTTCAGAGTGCCCAAATACTTCTTGATAATGTTGGTCTTTCTCCACGCGATCTTGATTCTACATCATCACTACCATCTTTGAGTCGCTCTCCAACACCCAGTGTCTCAGAACAATCTACTCCAAGTTCTTGCAGCCTTGGATCACTTCCCTCGTCTTTCAGCCCTCAGTGCTCAACTGTTCTTGTTGCTCGCCACAACCCACCTGCTGCCCAACTTTTCACTCAGGATGATCTGCTGCACGAACGTCACCGTTTTACTTGAAAAAGTGTTGCACATGCATTTGTCGAGCATCCTCTTGGTGCTATTGTAGAATATCCTCAAACTGGCGATGCTCCTGATCAGTCAATTGCACATATCTTCAACATCGATCCCACAACCTTTCACAGTTCCCAGCACCCCAAGGCAAATTTTCAATACTCGTTGGGCAATGTACATGGAAGTCGTGATGTGTCTAAATGTCTCATGCTACGAGATGGTCAAGGACAACCAGTATCCTGTTCTAACCTCAAGACATCCTGTAAGTGTCACTTTCACTCCATTGCACTATATCTAATGCACACCCAGGCAAAGGGCTCAAAATTTGCTCTGCACGACCACATGACACAACAATTCATCATTTCACCAATATTTTAGAGGTCTCTTCTTTAATTATCGCTACCACTACTGCGGCGAAATCTGTAAATGATGCTGAGAAGGAGGTTTTTCAGAAGACTTTTGCTTTTTTCATTGCTCTTAACCAACATGGGTGCACATTTGATGCTGAGCTCAACTCTGACACGTCCGAGAATGGTGATGTGACAGATATCACTGATAATAGTGTTGATGATACTGAACATGGCCTCACACCTGATCAGTATCTTGACGAAGCTACACTCAACTCTGACCTCAATAATGAATGCTCACCTTCGAGTTGACGACCAGTGAATACATCACAGTGTCAACGGAAGCTTGTCATGGAGTTTGACAAATTCAATCAACCTTATATCCGGTGAGTGCTCAGCCCAAAAACTTGGATTCGGAGTTAGACAACTTTTTTCATAGGTGCAATGCATGATCACGACATAGCCGTGCTCATTTACTTATCTGGAACATTCAAGAGTGCGACACTCAGTATCTTCGAGCCTTACTTGAAGATGACAGGCATACCATCTTGGAACGTGAAGATCTTGCCAAATCTCGAGGATATGGGCCCCTTATTCCGTGTAACTATGTGACAAGTCCTTCATCACAAAGGCAGCTTTGTCATAAGTCATTTTCTTTGGCAGATGATTAACTGTAAGATGTTGATGGTTATCACTCAATTTTCAGCTCACTGGCATCATCAGCCAGACGGAAAACTTAAGCAGGGTGTGCTCCAAAAATGGGGGCATAATTGTAGTGCCAAGTACGACATTTTCACTCCACATGACCTACATGCATGTCCACGTATCCTCGTTGTCTGTCGAAACCCCCATTCACACCCACCACCTGCACCTGTCAAGACTCCACCAGGACTTGTCAATTTATTTTACGGATTGTTAGCGCTAATGAAATGGAAACTTGCTGATGCAACACCATGTCGAATTTTCCTGGACACTGCTTTCATAGAAGGGCTTCATGATGCCCTTGCATGGGACTCAACACTGCATGGTAGAGATGCAACACTCCAGGATCTTCATCCATCCTTGGCCAACTTAGACCATGTTCGACGTCTCATCACAACATTTCGGAATGAAAAGTACCCAAGTGGTACAGGCTTTGAAGGTACGTCATCTAGTTCTTATTTACTACTCATGGTCTACATTCTGAGGCATTTCTATCATAGGTGCTCATTTGCTTGCAAATGAACATGCAAGTCTCCCTCCCAAACAATGTTATGTTCATTGTGCTGAGGTGCACCCCATTGAGCGCGGAAAAGAGCTCAAACTGGTCATATGTATGACAACGAAGATGTCACAACACCTCTTACAAGCAAAACACTTATCTATAGATACATCATTCAAACGTGCACAAGGCTGGCAGGAATTTGAAATTGAATCATGGGATGTTGACCATATGAGATGTAAGTTATTGAAGTCGTCTTTATTGCAGCAATACACACTCATCTCACTACTTAGCTGTTGTTGGTGCTCGAGCTTTCACGACGTCACAAACTGCAAAAGCCCATGTTATTCTTTTCCAGCGCATCTTCGAGATCGCAAGTACTAATACAGGCTTGCCTATCATGTTCCACCATATTCATGGCACTGGCTTCAAGACTATCATTGCTGACAGTCACAAAGGGCAAGGTCTTGGTACGTACCACTGATGTCTTCATACTGTCTACATGAATAATGACTATTCGCGATGCAGGCCTTGGGATGTACTGTGTGCAACTATGTCATTCAGTCACTGCACAGTGTATCTATGAACCACATTGCCGCATCTGTGATCTCAACCCATATGATCATTTACAGCATTTTTTCATATTTGTGTTGCGCACTACAAGAGAAATGTCCTCTCGCTGTGCACCCACATGTCACAGGATGTTTTTTCTGCAATGTTAAGTTTAGCCACGTCAGAGTGTCACCCAGACCTCAATGCAACATTGAATATCATTCGGAATGGAGGATCAAAAGCCTCAGGTGAAAATCACATTGTACTTTTTTGCTGACATTGCTAACTTGTTCGTTGACAGCCTGGCTCAGAGATAAGCTTGACAGCACAAAGTTTGCACTCCCTGCAATCTACCAACCATCCAGCCTCATTCCGCTGCACTTGTGGAGGGCTTCCCCAGCCATGACAAACGGAAATGAGCAAGCACACCGCAATGCCTATCGTGAAGGCGTTCATCTGACACTACTCGCTGGTCTCATGAAAGGAATGAGATACGATCAAGGTGCAATGATGAACATTGACATGCACACAAGCTTTGGTATAGCAACACGGGATCACGAGGCCACACACGTTCACCGCACAACGAGATGCGTTAGTCGTCAAGGTTCGTGCTATTAAATCGACAACAGTTTAAGTTAAACAAAATGATTAGTCACTGTGCAGCGCCGCCGCATTACAATGGAGAATACTTCAAATCCACGGCGCAATGCTATAGCACCCCCTCACCCTCGTCAACCAGCTGTACCCCACTCAAACACAACTCCAGCAGCACCTGATATCGTATTTGATCACCACGAAGCTACAAATATCATCAATTTAAACAATGCTGCCCACTTTTTGACCTTACATAGGCCACCTACTGTAGTGCAGCTCAGCACATATAATTCGTTGTCCGCAGCATTGGTTTTCGGAGCAAGCATCAAAGACTACTGGCCACCAAAGGCAGCACCACCTCCAATGGCGAGTCCTGAACGCCGGATTATGACATCATCATTTAGCACACTTGCTGGTGCACTGGGAGAAAGGAGAGAAACGGTTGTTGTGGGAAGGCCGTGTCCGAGTTCATCGAGGAATACATTGACAAAGGGTTTGGAGAGGAAGATCCAAGACTTTTGATAGGTGTTTTCGAGTAGGGACATTCATAGGCATCGAGCAATAAAAGGGTAGTGAATTCAATCAGGATCTACAAAAGTACATGGGCTTTATATATGGGAGTGAGCGGTGAGGCATACCAGTGGAAAGTGCAAGCAAGTGTTATTGAAGGGTGGTTGAAAGATGGAAGGAGTGGCGGAAATATCATCAAAGAGAGAAACACAAAGTGGCGGTAACAATGAGATATGGACAAAGGCGGAGAACTGAAATGTAAAGGAATGAAGTAGGAAGAGAAAAGATAGACAGTGGTACGTACTATGTCACAATGGTTGAACAAGTGTTGGTCCGAGTGAGCATCCAGCGCCAAAGCCATGGGCTCCCTTACACAGTCGAGGAAGAAGAGAGAAGTAGTCGCCGTAGATAGTTGAGAAGGGAGAGAGATGGCTGCCGTGCTGGCCGGTCATGATGCGCTGTTCCAAATTTTTTTGGACCAGCAGCGACGACATATTCATGGTGAGGCAGGCGCGGAATTGGTGTTAAGGGTTATATGGAGGATGTAGAGAGGTGACGCCATTCATGAGCACTAGGGTTGGAAAAAAGGCAGAGGATGCAGTTTGCAGAGACTGCGAGCTCGATGGGTAGGACAACAAAGACATGTAATTGAGACAATGAAGACAACAATACATAAAAAAAAGATTCATACCTTTCTCCGGCACAGTTTGCAGGGTCCAACCTTTACTAAATAACGTCAGTTGAATGCTAACATGGTTTCTGAAACATAGAGAGCCGATCTATTTCAGAATGCTAACAGGTCACACATCACTCATTTGTTCTGGTGCGTCGAAAGGCACGTGGTCCGCTTCTTTTAAAATATCGGAACTTAGATAGCAATCTATGCCATTTTCAGTTTTCATGGTGTGCACTATCATTCATGACTCACGGTAATCACTAGGAAGAGATTCCAGAATTTTCTCATTGAAATCGTCAACTAATATGTTTCGTGGCGAGAGAAAGGCGCGGTCGAGGCATGCGCAAGCATCTGCCAGGATGTGCGCAGAAAAAAGAAAAGCACGTGCTTCGTCGATGTCGGTGGTCTTGTTTAGGAGCAGGAGGCTCTGTCGGCTGCCAGTCGTGTCCATCAGTAAACTACTTTGCTCTGTACAGTGTGCCAGCCTGACAGCTTGGTCCCTATTAGCTAGCTCACCACAGTACCAATTCTTTCTGTGAGATTCTGTGCACACACTCCACAGACACCCAGAAAACGGCTCTCGTACAATCAAATAACATTATGCTCACTGCTCAACTGTCCACCCATGCACAAATAAGCACAAATGATCACAAAATGCATAGTATTCAATCAGATAACGCGCTAGCGGATACATGGTACTAATAGAAAAAAGACACTCGAAATAAACAGGGCAATAGGACAAAGAACTCCGAGACCTCAATCAAGCACGAGTTGCAGATGACGATGCCTTGATGCATCATCCAAGTTGCTGTCGACCTTGTAAGACTCCATCCTGTGTGAATTTCAATTAGTATTCAAAACTTCATAAAAAAACGCGCAGCTTGCCATCCAGCTTTGGCCCACGAACAAAGCTGTCGCACCAGCTTCGGTCCATGATAAGGATCATCCATGAGTTGTCTCAGTAGTTTGAACATCGACTCATACAATGCGCCATACTCCTTGGAAGTAAACTTCGGAATTGATTTGCCGTTACCGTTCCTCTTTAAGCCGTCGAGGACACAGTTAACCTAGGGAAAATAGTGTCAGTAGATTGTAAAGTAATATACAAACATGAAAAACTTTACTGCCGTACAAACTAAAGCAAGGCACTCCAAAGGTAACTGCTTCTGAAATATGTCAGGTCTCCTGCGAGTGACGCGATGAGAGCCGGTGTAGAAGAAAGCAATGACAGCCTCGCGCAGCGCCGGGTGAGCTGCATTTTGAGTTTTGCCGAGTTCATCCACACCATAGCGCAGAAAGGCGGAGTCCTCTAGCAACATTGTCACGGCCTCTTCAACCCAGGCTGCACGTTCTTGGGGAGGAATGTCAGATGGCAGGATGAGGTCATATAGGGATGGCGCAATGCTAGTTACGATCTTCTTGAGATCTGAGCGCCACATTGATAAATCTTCATAAAGCTAAAATAACAGTGCATTAGTAGAAATCAGATGCACGACAGTAGACTGCCAGATGTACATACCAGCTTTGCCATGTCATGTTTCCGATCAGGCCACACACCTAGTAGACTCCCTTGAGTAAAATGTCTTGAGGTGGAAAGAATGTGTACCCTCTTCAACTTGCTTACCCCCTTCCAGCCACTCTACAAGTGAAGACATGAGGGCCTCATTAACAGAACCTGGCAAATTGTCGACAAATTTTGGGAATGGGTTCTCTATCGCATGTTGGACATGGCACTCTCCCTTCACATACTCGAGAAAACTCTTCCAACAGGACCGTACCATCCCAACTGCATAGCCTTCGGCCCTTCACGTGATACCTTTGATTTCGATTTGACCTTTGGTTTCGACTTGAGATCTTTTGTCTCAGCCTGACGTAAGAAATCGAGGATTACAGGGTTGGGAGGGCGGGGACGTCCGTTTCGCTTGTGGTGAAGGTGTAGGACATCAGCAGGTACAACCTTCAACAAAGAGAAGGTTAGCAGATAGCAAAAAAACATATAAGACGTACTGGAGTTGAAGCATTGTCAGTGCTGGATGTGACATCGGCTACTAAAGACTTCATTGCTGCATTATCATCTTCGTCACGCGAGTGTTGAAATTCAAAGTCAGTGGGAAGGGCGGTAGTGATAAGAGGTTGTGATGATTGAGCTTCTTTTAAAAAACCTGTCTTACATTCAGTATAATCACCGAGAATAACTATTGGCTTACCGGGATGAGCACTATGGCATCCATATGCTGCACCCCATCCCACTTCTTGGTCTCCATGAGCGTCCTGACCGACGTTGTCGTCATCGCCACTACTGCTATCCTTGTTGTTGTCATCACTTTCATCACCATCGTCAGTAGTCTCAGAGTCTGAACTTTCAGAAGCAGTGTCTCGCGATTCCAAACATACATCAGCGGTTGACCACAGGGCAGGGTCCAGATTCTTGTCAAAGTTAGTGTCAGCTTGATGCATAACTGACGTGGATGTGGTAGGTGCTTTTGGCATTGGATATATGGGGGGTGGAGGATGTGCTGTGGGGTCTGAAGGCTTCTTGGTGGCAGCTACGAGTGTATTGTTAACCTGCAAATGAATGTCTGTGCCAGAGGGGGTGAGGGACTGCCCGAATCCAAACCGCGACCCAGGTTTGCGGTGCGAAAAGCTGGGTTGGAGATTTGGTACCTCACAGCTACTAGTAGAGGCAGGAGCAACACCCTTCTTCATTGCCTTATCCTTCTTCCCCTGCTTTCTAGAACTTGGAGGATCCACTGTCTCTGAGGGGCTGTATGGAGGAGGCGGAGGGGGTTTCTGGATAACATTCAGTATGATTATCTATGGCTGTAAGCATGTTTACCTTTGAGCGACTCCCGCGGCCCTTACGAGGCTGTTCTGGAGCGAGAGGGTTCGCAGGAGTGTTTGAGTCAAGGGAAGTAGTGCCCTTGCATTGGGTGGTGCGCATGTGAGAGGCATCTAAAAGAGCACCAATCTTCTCTAGTTGGACAGCCCTACCTCCTGTTCCTGCGCCTGCACGCCCAGAACGTCGAGTGGCCAGGGTGTTGTCCACGAACTCTGGCTGCTGTAATTGCAGGGGTATCTCGGCCCCAGCCCGCAACTTCTTGGTTGAATTCGCTTGCCCGTCAGAGTCTACAGCTTTACGCTTCGATCTCTTTTTCTTGGGGCTGGAGCGAGACCTAGAATGTGACATGACTGGTCCAGGTTAAGGCCCAGGACAGAAGGAATGCAGTCTGAGTAGCACTGGTGAGTAGCAAGAAAACCATTTGATAAACACACACCGTCTTTTAAGTGTTGTCGCATAATTCTAAGCGAGTATCTCTCACTGCCGGCAGGCAGATATTTCGAAAAATGAGTCGACTGGCGCTGCCTACAGGCAGAAAAATTCGTAAGTTGGATCTTCACCGAGGTAATAAGGATGATGACTTGATCAAGGACGTACACAGTTCAACTCGGAGTAATTATATTTGGCATCTATAACTACATGGGGCAATCATGTGACTCGAACTTTTAGGTATCATATCTGTATGAGTATAACACTTTGTAATACTACATACTACTATTACTACTCTATCCAATCTTGCTCCTCTTCGGTGAAGGTACAACAATTCAGAGAGTGAGTCTGAACAATGTTGGGTCTTGCAGAACCTAGCTGCTATTCGACCCTAAAGGGTTTCTGGACCAGGCTCAAGGCTCAGAGGAGAGGAAATGTCATAAAAACTGCTCAAGACTCAGACTCATACTGGTCACTGGTGAAAAAGTAACTTGCTTATGTAAGCTACAAAAGTGCCAACATAAGGTAAGGTAAAAACAGTCTCTACAAGCCCAGCCAGAAATGAATCCCTACATCTCATGGGAACTTTGAATCATGACTGTCCCCAGTCATCTACCTATGCAAACCAAAGCTAAGCTAAACTAAGAAAACTACTAACCTGGGGGTCCTCAAACACCTTTTGTTTCCTTGACGCGTATGCCAGGTAAACTGCGCCAGTGAGTGAGGGTCAGGGCAATCCAATAAAACGATGACCCCAGCACCTGTTTTCCCTGACATCTCTTGTGCCAGGCGAACCGCATCAGTACTGGGGGACTGGTAAAACGATAAAAACGATAAAATGCGAAGTGGTGGTTGCGCGGATGACGACAGGAAGTAGACGGATCGAAAGAGGCGAACGAGGGCTTCGAAATGAGTATAGGGTCGACTAGGTTTGGTGAAGAACTGAGGGAGATATGAAGGAAATGGTGAAAACATGCGAAAATAGCGAAAACGGCGAGTAGCGAGGGCGCGGGTGGGCGTATTGGGAAGCGGAGCGGATGGATGGAAAGCGGCAGTGAATGCGGTCAGAACGCGCCTAAGGCGATGGGCGCGCGATCACGGGGCGCCGAGATATAAAGAAAATGCAAAAAATGGGGCAAAACAAATGGGGGGAACGCGAAAATGCGGATAGCGAGCGAACAGCTGAGCGCGCGAAGGCGCGGATATGCGCGAATGAAAGCCATGAACGAGGGCTTCAAAACGGGTATAGGGTCTATGGGGTTCCGATGCGAAATGGGCTGGTGAAAGTGCGAAAAAGTGCGGAGGTGCAAGAGGGAGGAGGAGGAAGGGGTATGATGCAGGGCAACAAGGGCTGGTCCTATCAAAAAGCGGATTGGGGCAATGGACAGAGCCACTGAGGGATGGTAAATGGCCAAAAGAGCTAGATGAGACAGGCCTTTGAGCACCCAGAAAACCCTTATCTCCCCTCAACTTCTCAAAAACACCAAAAACTCAATAACTCCACAACTACTGCTCCAAATTCGATGAACCAGGGCTCAAAATGATCGGACGGATGTGGGGAATACGACCCTAAGTTTGCGAGAGATCCGCTCGAAAAACGCGTGGGAAAAACACCTATCAGTGCGCTGGTGAGGAGGACAAGATGCTGAAAAGTGGGAATTGTGGGAGAAGCTGGTAATGAATGACTGTGGTAGGATAATAGGCGAATTTGGGGGATGATTGGTGAGCTGGAAGAGCCTAGAAACACAAGAAACCCTCGCGGTGGGCTCCAGTTGAAGGTACAACAATTCAGAGAGTGAGTCTGAACAATGTTGGGTCTTGCAGAACCTAGCTGCTATTCGACCCTAAAGGGTTTCTGGACCAGGCTCAAGGCTCAGAGGAGAGGAAATATCATGAAAACTTGCTGAGTACTCTGACTCCTACTGGTAACTGGTGAAAAGATAACTTGCTTATGTAAGCTACAAAAGTGCCAACATAAGGTAAGGTAAAAACAGTCTCTACAAGCCCAGCCAGAAATGAATCCCTACATCGGCTTGGGTAGTATAAGGTCTGTCGTCCATCGGTGTTCAATAACTCGTTTCTTTGATGTCTCATCTACAGATGGTGTGTCTTCTCCGTCAGTACTGAGAGAGCTCGCTGATGCTGAGAGCCCCTGGAGCATCCATGTCGAGACTAAAAGCCCAGGGGACGGCTCATTCCACGGAAGGTTGGCAAGGTGTTTTTCCAGCATTGCAATTACATTGTTGAAACATACTGATACCGGATCTTTGATTAGGTTGTACCATTCCAATGCAAGCGGAAGGAGATCCCGGAAGTAAGGATCAAATTGTTTGGTAAGTTGCACGGTGTAGTGATCGGAATGGTAAAAGAACCGTGTTTTGCTGGCACTGCACTGCTTGTATGTCCTAGACCATTCACGTGTGATCCAATTCAAACCCTCTTTCGTGCGCTTAGGGAGAACATGCTTCATGCCAAGAGGGCCCCTGTACTCGATACAGGTCCAGACAAATACGTAAAACATCGATTCAAGATCATCCTTGTAGTCATGCTTGATCAGGGCGACTGGATATGGTCTCGAACCCGACGCACGCTTGCCACTGCGCTCATCTGATGTATCCGGTGTGTGAAGGTAAAGATTAAAAAGAAGCGACCACGACATGAAGGGTAATGTGCCCTGGGGTGATCAACACGTTATCAATACTTACTTGTGCCCAAAAGTAAAATAATACTCACAGTACCACCAACAACATATTGCTCGCCTTCTACAATATCAACCGCGAACTCCCAGTCTATCAGCATTCCATGGGAGCCATCACCATCATCCTCGATCATCGCATTGTTCAGACTAGCATCACGGTGGAGAACCTTGCGCTTTTCCACCGCTTGCCTCTGGACTGAAAGATAATGATAAGTACTAGTAGGACATTTATTTGAAATATATTACTCACTATTCACGATATCCCGTATTGCACCTAAGAACTCAACCTTTGAGCGGAATTTATGCAATGGTCGCGCGCGGGGCTTCAAGACCAGGCGAACGTGAATATGGAAGGTGTCCTGTATGCTACGTGGAAATTTGTAACGATACGCTCGCGTGTCCTCGACCTCGCCGGGTGCAACTTCGATGAGCCAATACTCAACAAGTTGAGGAACTCCACAGACCCCCTCCATCTTCTTCATCATGTTGATCTCATTCAGCACTGCTGTTTGGCCCCCGAGAACACAATGGTCTTTTATGATATACTCCTCGTCGTCCTTCCTGGCCAAGTAGCACACACTGCCACGACCAACGAGGCCTTGGGTAGAGAAGATGATTTCCAAAATGTTGTATGTGTTCTTATTGACACATATTTTGCCGATTGGCTCTAGAAACTGGCTCAGGGTTGAGAGGATTTTCAGGGACTTCTACTACAGGGGGTACATTGGAGGGTCACCAGCTGCGGGGGTGGGCACCATGTCCTCTGCGACGGCAGGAGGGAGGGAGAGCTCGTTCTCCTCGAGTTGGGAACTCTCAACGACCTCCTCTATCTGTGCACTCTCTATGAGATCCTGTCTCTTGGAAGGCAGGTCCTTGGTAGGGCGGGAGCCGGAGAGTTCGAGCGTGTGGTGAAGGGTGTGTTTTAGTATGCTAATGGTAGGGTCGAATCCAATGCACTCGAGATTCCCGAAGACAATGCATGAAAAAATGTGCAAATACTTATCAGGCTCCTTGTCGATATTAGTGCACGGACTCACGACACCACCGGAGTGGTCATACAAGTGGATGCGAAGATCATGGTACCCATTGCAGAGAGAGATAAATAAAGCGAAGCGTCTCCAGGGTTGATGCTTCAAAAGAAGGTAGGCTTTGCTGTCGAGAGTTTTTAAGAGGGTCTGGGAGGGTAGGTATGGACTCGCAGTCAGCTCACACACTGCTTTGATGGTGTCCCACCTAGCCTCCAAATCGTCAAGTAAGGTAAGGTCTGGTTTTCGCGCAATTTCTTCACCACAAACTGGGCGTGAGGAGTTTGCTGCACTCCACTTGCGTGATAAGTTATGTTTGTGAGTGAGATTAGGTTCCTTTAAGAGAAGGGCAGGGGTAACGGTGTTGAAAAAGGACCCGAAGATGGCCTCGGTTGTCGATGGTTTGGGTTCTGTTTCTCTACTAGTAGTCTCTGCCAAGTCTGAGGATGCTGATGCCAGTGCCTCTTCGTATCCGTCAGGAGATGTCTCCCAAGGGTCCCCAGAGTCCCCAGAATCCCCACTGACATCAGTCATGGACAACATAGGGTTGTCCTTTACCGGCGAGTCTGAATTTGTCTGATCAGTGGTGGACTCAGGCTGAGACTCTGACAGATCAGCCTCTGTCCTGTTATCGGCGACCAACACCCAATCTCCCAGCTCCTTGTTCGTGCCACCTTTCCTTCCTCTCACCCCACTACCAGCACAACTAGCAGATTTGTATGATGTTGGAAGGGCCCAATTCCATTGACGAGTTTGGCCATTATATAGCGGTACTGTGGTTTCCTCATCTTCAATGTCCAGAAAGGTGTTGGTCCTAGAATCGATGGGTATTTTTTTTAACGGAACAGTGAGTTCTTCTGCCTTTGGAACATGATCCGTGTAGGACCTGAATATCAGCGACAATAGATGTCCGAGCTCATCTTTGTGGTCGAGGTGATTCTCTTCAAGTATCAAGCGGCTAAGCTCCAAATCGGTGAGTTTATCCATGGTCGTTACATCGTGTACTGCGGGAGCTGACATGAAAGATGCTAGCTTCATCCCGAGGCCAACTGAATAGAAATGTCTGCCATTTGGCATGTTGTCGTAGTAGAGTTCTATGTTGGTATGCAGGAACAACTCATGGGAACCATACTACTAATGCATATAACTACCCTTTGACTACCTATACAAAAATGGCCTTATCTTTGTGCCAAATATTACCTTGAAAGCACAAAGAACGTGGTTTTGTCCCAAAACTCATTCAACCAAAACTCCGCGGCATGCTCCATGCTGTTGTATGCTGTTAAACGGACATCTGCAATAGCGCCAAAGCGCAGGATTAGGTTGATGGGGGCCCTCATTTGAGAGACAGGTATGACATCTCCCATTCGGTTTCCATTTGAATGCTTGGCTCGCTTGAGCAGATGCAGCTGCGTAGTTGGATCTCGATCGTTCGAGATGTCGAAACGTTGGACATAGGTGAGAAATTGGTCTTTCCATAACCATCGTGTGCTGCTCTTACCAATAGGTCGCATGATAAGTCTTATCTGGGCGACTGTGTGACCTGTGAAAAATGGGAGGTTTGAGATAAGGCATTTATCACAAATCAAAACAGAGATCGCACCAGAAAGACCACTGTTAGGCCATGTGTGGCTTGCGTCAGTCTTGAAGATGCTCGTATCATAATGGCCTAGGGTCCAGGGGTTGTTGGGTGGTGCACAATTCAGCATCTGAGCTGATCTAACAGCGTGAGCATCATATAGCTCCATCTCTTGCACACGAATTTTGAACCAGACTTGAATTTTGTCAAATGGAAGGATAGCGGTAGGCCCAGCCCTTCTAGGACCGCCTATCGCATGAACGTGTGCATGTCCATAAGTTGCCTCCCATTGGAGGAAATCAGCAATGGCTGGTTGTAAATCCGGTAGGGCGAATTTAATGGTGGCTTCATCAACAGTAATGTTCTGAATGGAGGGATCATACACAAGATGAAGGGCAGTGCGCTTGATGACGAATGAGCAAAGTGGTAAAGGCACTGAACCCAATTCTCAGCACTGGAGCAGCTTAGAAATTCCAAAATAGTTTGTGATTGGGCGTGATCGTGTTGCGCTGATGAGAATATCTTGCACATCAGCATCATCAACATCGGTATCTTCATCATCAGGATCTAAATCTCCAAGCTTCCCAACACTCTCCTCACAATCTAAAATGCCAGTAGCAAGCTCAAATCGACGACACTTTTCGGCACGATCAAGATATCGGCAAATCTGAGGGTTGTAGTTGTTGTTATTGGTTGATCTTGCGGGATCTTTTACCTCAGTGATGTGAGCATGTTCAGTAACGTCAGCAGACCATTGTCCTATGATGCCAGAGTTGCGAATGCTGGCAATGATGCTTTGCATCAGTTCCAGCTTGGGTATATACCATTTGTTGATGACTCTATTGCCACTCCCCCGGCGAACCCCAGCAGCAATGATTGCATCCTTTTTGGCATGGAACTCAGCTAATGTGCTTGAGATACGCTTCAGATTCTCCTCATCAACATGTGGCAACTGCACGAGATATCGGAATTGCATGAGTGCACGTACAGCAGCGAGAACATCAGTAGGTACTCCATCCGCACTGACGGCAATGATATATCATTCGATGTCCCATTGACAGCGCCCAGTGACTTGTTTCAGCTTCTAGATGCCTCCACGAAAGTGCCGGTAGCCAGTCATTGGCTGTAAGACAGAAAAACGGAAGTCTATCTCAGACTCTCCAACAGCACAAATGAGCCATTTCACGTCATGGTCATAGAATTGCTTGTGAATATGGTGGAGTGATTCCGGCGTGAAAAAATGGGAGGGTTCCGCTAGTAACCAGTCCCACCAGAACGGTTTCTCAACACCATTCAGTCAGAACTTCTGTGCTTCACGGAAGAACACCTCAACATCATTGGGATCGGCGCATGACTTTGCAACAGCAAGCTGCGCAAGAGTAGTCGATTTTGTCCGGGGTTCATGCTGGAAGGGATCTCCAAATTGCTTGTACATCGCCATAGTCACAGGCGATGTTTTTCCACCAACAGACGCCAGCATCATTGCTTCCGGGGTGTCAGCAATATAGCTTGCGAGAGGGGTGAAGCAGTAATGACTATGTCCGATGGGATCCAATAACATGATGCCTGATCGAGCAGCTTGCTTTAAAGGTTCAAGAACGATGTCGAGGCATTGGTGCACGAGGCGATCCTCCAACATGCCCCTCATTCTCTTCTTCTTATGGATAAACTTTGGAACGGGTAGTAGGGCTGTGAGAACAAAAGCATTGGATGACAATTTCAGTCATATTTTCATGTGAATATTTGCGAGGCTAATCAGGAGTGGATGAGCCACACGATCCCCTGTTAATGAAGTGATATTCGTCTTGTCGGAAGAAAGAATGGTGCCAAGGAGAGTCGCGCCACTAGGGATTGCCGACTTCGAGGATACATCAGCTGCAGACTTCGAAATTTGAGTTGTTACACACCTGCATGTCCCATGCGTCATTTTCTGTCATCCATTCAGTAAATACGCGACACTTCTTCTCCGTGGTGGTGTACACCCTGCGAGGCATGAGGTCGATATAGTTGTGGAATAACGGATGGTTGAAGATCGCGGCTATGCACTCGATAGGGTCACGCCAGTACAGAACCACAGGTGACTTTGTAGGGTGAGACGTTGGAATTACTCGAGACTGCCAATGTGGACCACTGGGCAGCATCTCTGCTCGACCCCGTAATTCTTTGGCTGAACGGAATGATAAGGGTAAATCCTTGATCTAAAAAGTCATATATTCAAGAGATGACAGCAAATTTGAAGTCCTGACACTGACCATTTCGAGTGATAAAAAAGAATCAATCTTCCCCATGCTCAGGCCTGAACGTAGCAGCCATGCTGCAAGCTGCCAATCTCTCCGACTGCTAAAAGGATAGTAAAGGTTTGTTTTCTGATGTATGCTATTTTTGTCGGAGTCAAACAGGCCTAAGAATGTATAGCCATCCTGATAGGCCAGAGGGGGATTGGGAAAGAGGTCTGTCACTTCACCAGTCAATTCACTATTGCGCTCACGCTCACTTCCACCTCCATGCACTCTTGACACATCCTCTCCTTCAGCACCAAAATCACCAAAGTCATAGAAATTGTCACTGAGTCCTTGAAAGGGTTCAACGTCCGAGCCATCTGCTGAGTCCATGGGATGATCTTCATTGGATAATGTGGTGGAGTTGATTAGGTCTTCCAACCAGGTGTTGCATCCAGACCGAGGTTGGCTCATGTGCCGAGCAACAGAGGTATGGTCTTGAAATGTTTTTCCACATGAGGGACAATGATGAGACATGCTATAGTACGACTCTGTATGAGTCAGTTGTTCGAGGGATATGCATAGTATACCTTCACGGCATTTCCCGATACCAACTTCTGCCAAATGATGACCATCGCTACCACTACTCTACGAAAATTATCAGCAAGCGCATCAGGCAAAGTGGACAACCTTGATCCACGTCGTTGGAAAGATGATGCAAAAACAGGGATGTGTGACTTGTACGAAGTTCTTGATGCTGTCAGTTCCACGGTAAGTCAATAACATTCATTTTTGAAGGCACCTTACATTTGAACAGTCGATACTGGATCCAACGGACTCTGAAGTGTAAGAGCCAAGCGCGAGGTTCTTGTCGTGCAAAAGGTGCTGGCAGAGTGTATACTGCATGAAAATGAAATCCAGGCCAGCTTGCTCAAATTTCAAGTCGACACCACGGAGAAGAAGTTAGACAATACCGACATGGGCTTGGGGTACATGAGAGTTGTCTTTAAGAAGTACGGCTGGTCTCATATTTCTCCTTTACCTCCAGGACACGGGAATCATCTACACGCTGGTAAGTTCGTGATATGATGGTGCCATATGGAGTCCTGACGAAAGTTGTCCACAAATTAGAATCTTCGAGGAGCTGTCATCACCTCACTCTATGGCTTGATTAATCTTCTGTTCCTTACACTTTCACATTATGATGGTCAGTTCTTGTATTATGGTGTCCTTACATGCATGATAGTGTACTATGTTTATGATATGTTGAATCATAAATTCTGTAGTAGACTCGTTGAACTTCAAAATGTCATATGCTTTCTTTCACCCTTAGCAAATTTAATGACTCGGCGCCGCTCGAGTTGAATTGACAAAGTCAATAAATACAATATTACTACTACACTTGTATAGTAAGTACTCAGTAGTAATAGTGCTAAGATGCAAGTTTGCTGCAAAAGCCTGCAGGTCCTGTAGAACTGTGAGCAGTTGGAGTAAATGTATACTTTGGGGCCACAGCTAACTGTGATATTTGTGCAAACTGTGGGGTCTGTGGTTGTCTGTGCAGAGAAAACGAATTTTAGACGTCTGTGGGAAATTTGTAGTTTACTGATGTCTTCGCCAATTTCATCAACGAAGTGGCGAATTGAGGATTGGTAGCTGTGCGCACGGGAGTGTGCAATGAGACGATGAGAGCATCAGAGCTGCACAGCATGACGGGGTGGACACAATTGACACCAAGCCGGTGGCTATTCGTGCTTATATATGTTAGATATGAGCGAACGTGTATTGTAGAAGTCTTTCTCATCCAATGAGCTACTGGCCTGGCGGAGAAGCTTGCAAGGATCATTGCGATCTGAACAAATATAGCTAGATATAGAATGCATTCTATCAATGAAGATGTGCCAGGGTCACCCGGTATCCTCGCGTCCTCGTCCGCAACGAGAACGCGGTGTACAAAATATGCACGTGATTTTTATCAATGTTAGTGTTTGCTTCCGAATTAGTGATGTGCACGGCCCGGCTTCAGGCCGTGGGCCAGGCCAAGCCGGGCCTGAATAGGCCAAGCCAAGCCGGGCCAAACTCACGGCCTGGTGACGGCTTTGGCCTGGCTTGACATTATGAAAAGCCGAAGCCGCCGGCTCGGGCCGCGGCTTTTGAAACTGTGCCTGAGCCTTGCAGCGCCCAAGCTCAACTGAGAATCTGGTTTCTATCTCGTCTTGTTTTAGCTTTTTAATCACTTCCATCGTGCTTCACGTCTCTTAACTATACCAACTATCGACATCAAGCTGTAGAAACCAGCCAAGATCACTCCCTCTTTGCAATACCCTTCTGGCTTTCTGATTCAAGTGTCCGTCACGAGTGTGTGTATAGATCTAGTACGCTCATTCGTCCTTGTAACTAAAATCTGAACTTACTATCATATCTATTAAAGGCCCATCATGGCTCAATCAGGAAGACACTGGCACCCCAATCCACAACTCATGCAGCAACATTCTATGCCACAGGGTTGGCAAGGCACCTGGCCCCCACCAGCTGGTGTTGCTCTTCCTCCAAACTTTCCTGGTCCACCATCCATGCCGCCTGGCGCCAACACTCACCCACATTGGAAAGCTGGCTTTTGGCAGTATAAACCTACCTCCAACATGAATGGTGCAGGTCCCGGTGTTTACTGGGCAACCGGCATGAGGTGGGCTCGGAATGTCCCTGCTAACTTTAATCCTTACAAGCGCGTCCCCCGTCCTGCAAGCCCGAGCTACTGGAGGACACAGCTCTCCGAAAATGGTCTTGGTTTTGGAGAACATGGTCCCTGCAAGGTGTGTGCGTGATTTGGCCTCCAAACTACGTTCGCAAGATGGAAGGCGTATCGAATCTAACATACGCATGTCTGAACTCGGTACAGTAGCACTCTTCCTTTAGAGTCAAAATTCACCACCGCAACCCTCACCCGTGCACTTGGATCCAGTGTTCCCTTTCTACTCATGCATCTCCCTCCACCTCCGTCAATCTCTTCGGGTAACGCATGTCACGAAGAAACCGCCACTCTCGACTGCCGCGATTTATCTGCAGGTGAGTCATGTGGTTGAATCCTGGTTTCACAACGACCTGCTCATGCTCACTTTGTCAGAATCGCAAATTCCCTACTCGAGCCGCGGCTCAGGCCAGAGCCGGGCCAAAGCCAGCCGTCATTTGCAGCTTTGGCCCGGCTTGGATTTTTTGCAGGCCAGAGCCGTCTGAAGCCAGGCCAAAGCCGCGGCTTTTGGGCCAAGCCGGGCCGGAACATCACTATTCCGAATCAGCTCCGCAAGAACTAACAACATTGCGCCTACGACGTTTCCGAGTTGAGATAAGTTCAACTTAGTGAACGTGACTTATAGTGGGCCCGTTACGTATCCGATAATCACCACTAGGGTTCGGGATAAAACTCCTTGCTAATTAGCGTGTTATTAACTAGCTAATAGCCTGCTAATAACTCGTCCCCCAAAATCACATGGCTAATAATGTTAATGACTCTCTAAGCCGACCCACCGGCTAGCTTCTACTGACATATCATTGACTTATTTGGGTCAAATTCGAAAGAGGGCAAACGGAAACATGATGCAATGAACAGCTTACTGTCAACCAACATCAGGAAATCATGAGTTTACTTAATCCTTACTTTTTTGAACTTTTCCCACTTATTTAAAATGTACCTACTTTTTTTCTGAAATTTGACAACTGTTTCAAAATTGAGTATTCCAATATGTTTGTTGGGCCTGAGAGACATGTTTCATTGCATAAGAACAACAATTAGTGACTAGTATGAAGTTTAAGTAACACATTAATGCTGATGATTTTCTTTTTTAAATGTTCTCTTGAGGTGCTATATTGCAAATTGAGAGTTCAATAATTTTATAGCACACATTTATAATGATGGCTAACAGATTCTGATAGTTCATTTGGGACAAGGTAATGATTTAAGAAAAATAAGTAGATCCATTTGAAATAAGTGAGAAAAGTTTAAAATAAGTGGGAAAAGTTTGAAATAAGTAGGAAATAAGTAAACTCATGATTTCCTGATGAATAGCCGTGATGGTGATGAAGAGATTGAAGAAGACGAGGCTGGTACTTGGTTGGATGATGTGCAGGAGAGTTCCACGACACTCGACGACATTGAATTCGATGCAGAACCCGAGATAGACTTGAGTGTTGATGGGTTCCTTGTGGTGTTGGCTGACTCGGCTCCTGACGGCGCAGGGAAGAATAAGGGTAAGGGTAGGGCTGAGGAGATACAGGTGCTTGATAGTGGTGATGACGAGTGGCCAACGGAATGGCCTTAGCTAGTCTCTTTTCTGCGCTGGCTAATTAGCCAGAGTTTTTAGCGACTTCTTAGCTGGCTAAAAAGCGGTGTCACGTGACTGGCTAAAAAGCAGCTAAAAAGCCGCTAGTTAATAAGACCCTCGAGCCTACCTGGCTAAAAAGCTTGCTAATATTTGGCCGAATAGTTTTATCCCGAACCCTAATCACCACGTTCCTGCAAGTAACTGACAAGTCGCGCCATTTCTCCCCTTTAGTCTCACCAGCGCAAACCACATGACAACAGTCATTCCTTCTTAGCGGCCATCTCCCTTTTTTATCTACCGAGACAGCTTCGTGTCTATCTCCGCGACCACTTAATCCATGAGTTATTTTTCACGGAATTCAAATTGATTGGGCTTTATACCAAGATTGGCTACCGTGCCATCTATTCTTGCGATTGTAAGTTCGTGCATATCATATCGTACGCCCACTTACATACATCAGTAGGTCCCTCAGGAGGACAACTTCTAAAAGTGTTGATTCGCGCACACAGAAGAACCATGTTTCGGTCCGATTCCATAGGCATCGCATAAAAAACTCAATTGTTCATCAGGCTTCAATGCATCTGGAATCTGGATATATGGTAAGTTTGGTTGTTAGTTTCGCATGCCAGTGCGAAATCCCTCATATAGCACTCCTTCTTTCCATCCTTATACGAGCATCTCTCCCTCTCCGTGCCACAATACTCACAGTTCATCTTGCCTACCTTTTGTCTTAGATCGAATGTCAATTTCTATCTGTCCATCATGGTCCGAAAACATGAAAAATCAAACGCCATGTGAAGTGTTCCAGACGGTGAACAAGAGGTGCTCATGTATATGTAAGCCCTCTTCAACGGTTTCATGGGTCAGCGCTTAAATCACTCTAGACCCTATCATCTCCCCCGACTCTTCTGAGCAAGCGTTTATCCCGAGTGGCTTAAATGTGACTGCATGCACATGGTAGGTTCTCAGTGCACATATATGACTTTGTAAATAACGGTGTCATGATAAACAGTTCCTGGGCGAGTTACAACCTGTTTAGCGCCTGTATGTTCTGTACTTCTTCATCACCTTCACTAGTGAGGTAAGTCTTTCGAGTTTATTAGATGTATATATGAGCCAACAGAGTGCAGCTGGGATGAGTGGATAACCAACTGTCCCACAAATATAACGTCGACAACAACGTGAGTTCAACTGGTATGACATGGCCCCTGATGATCCGATCTGAAGCATCTGTCAAAGATACTTCCCTCCGGATGCAGGAGCGCTGCCTTACAATATCTCGATGCCTTGTTACGCGGGCTCCAATCGTACGTCCGTAAACCACTGACCACTAAATCACCCTTTCATGGGGACTGTCCCGCAGCTCAAAACTGGCCAAATGGGACATTTAGTGCAATAGCTGCATCTGATATTGCTGCCATATGTATGTCTACCTTGTTGAACCCACGAACGCATGCTGACTTCAATAAGCACACTCCGATTTGACAGGAGCCGCTGGTTCCTGCGCTTCAAATACATCATCAAGTTCATCATCAAGCTCATCATCAATCTCATCGTCAAGCTCATCATCAAGCTCCCATAAACCTCCGGTGGGCGCGATTGTTGGGGGAGTCATTGGGGGAGTCCTTCTGCTGTTTCTGGTCTGTGGTTGTGCACTGTTCTTTGCATATCGCAGACGCAGAAGGGCAAGACCCTCCCCTGAAATTACTCTGTCGGACAGTCCACGCTTGAACGATAAGTCAGCCAAAGACGTGTATCTGTCTCCTCCGAGTCCACATGATTCGCTATCTTCACCAGAATCTCCCAAGGCAGCATTGGTCGTTGATTCTGGGGGGAAGCCCACGTGGGCGGGAATTACAGACGCGCCTCCGGTTGCCACATCGCCTCGTGAACCGGCAATCGACGATGCTCCGGCGGATGGTCTTTGTAGTGCCCCTGATTCGCACAAAGCACCACCAGGACAGACCGCTGGGGTACGCGCTTTGCATGCGAGCCCGGTTACAGATCAAAACGTTCAAGCGATTGGTGTTCACGCGGGGGCAGATCACACTGAAACAGCGATTGCTGATTGCACTCCTTTACAAGAACAGTCTACCGCAGTGGAGTTTGTGCGGGGAGATGAGATCACGGTTCCAACTCTAGAAGGAGCGATCGAAAGCGTTCCCTTGAAGGCGGATGTCACAACGTCTCACGAAGACCATCCATCGCGGGCACTGAACTATAGTCCAGCACCTACAGAGGAGCTTCTGACCATGGCTCCAGTGTTAGAGCCGGAGGGTATCGAAGATAGCAGGGGGTACCTCAGCGATAACAGTGTGTTCCTAAGCGATGATAGGGAACTTAGCGATGGCAGGGAGTCCCTCAGCGATGGCAGGGAGTCTGGATTCTTTGCTGTACGTATTATCAATCCTTTTCAATGTCCTGGACAACATCATCCATCGCTCCCAGATCAGCGACGTTGCCCCTGAGGCTGCCCAACCCGAGGCTGAACAAGTCGGAAATCTCCTAGCACAGCTTTACATCGAACAGGCCCCGTCCACCGCCGTCGTTCATGATGATTCTGCAAATTTCAGAACGATATCTCAAGCAGAGGCAGAGGCTGTACAAGCTCTCTTAGTTTCGGACACATACGACAGCCCGTCAACCTCCATGGCCTATCCAGTCGGAAGATCGTCTCTCCCATATATAGAGACAAGGAAAGCACCTGTATCCGCGGACCTGGTATGTGTTTTTCGGTATGCTGAAAAGAATACATGGTCATTCGATGTCATACATAGGTCAAGCGCGTGGTATACACGTATCTGATGGATCCTGCAACAAAGCAAAATGTACCTCCTTCGCGTACACATGGCTTTAAGCTGTGAGTGAGGCTTCGTCCATTTTCCCATAATTCGAGACCGTATAACTTCTGTACAGTGACTTGCTATTCATCCTGGATCTCACTGGCAGCCAACAACCATACATAGACTCAGTCAAATCATCCATTAATACCATCTGCGCAGAGATACTGGGATCGGATCATTTGAATTCAGCTCACCCAGGCAATCTTCGCGTCGCATTTATTGGGTTCCGCGATCATTATCCCCAGGAGGACTCTTTCGTTACCCGCCAATGGGACTTTGTGTCAGATATCGCTCGAATTCACGCAAATCTGAGAAGTCTTCCTGGTGCTGACGGTGGTGGAGATGGGCCAGAGGCCTCAACGGCGGCTCTAGCTCGAGCTTTAACGATGGGGTGGAGGAATGACTGCAACAAGGTCGCTGTATTAGTATCGGATGCTCCGCCCCACGGTATTGGATCTCAAGGCGATTACTGGCCCCACGGCGTACCAGGTGGTGAGAACTCGTAGCCGTTCGTTGTGGAGAACTCCAGAATTCTGAATGAATGCATACATTCCAGTTCCGGACCCTCTTGATCTGGCGAGAGAGATGCTCCAGAAGAAGATCACTCTAGTGGGTGTTTCTCTTTCTCAACGCATTCTATTTGTCAACATGCATTTTTTAGCACTTCGTCGCTTGCGAACCAAGCTTGAGTCGCTTCCATGTAAGAACATACCAAGGTCCATGATAGACGTAATCATTCAATCTTACCTAGAATGCGCTTGATTTTTACCGTGGTCTGACCCGCATAACGGCGTAAGTCTCTTGCAGAGGCAGACGATCCGTTCGGCTGACATCAATTTACTCAAGGGGCATTGTAGTGCCACTACTTGACGCCAGGGTTATGTCGACCTGCATCATCGGTTCTGCTCTTGAAAGCCTTGCGATTCAGGATCTCGTCAACGAATACAGGGAAACCCTCGAGGAGTTGGTTCCTTCACGAGAGCCCTCGTTGGTGGTGAAATACCTCCATGCCCTCATGCGCGTCAGAGGGCGGACGGCCGACCAGCTGATTATGGAGAATATTTATGCCATGTCTGATGATAGGAAGGAAAATGTTGAAATTTGGTCGTCAGCTCGTAACCTTGCTGATGCGAAGGCTCGATTGCGGGTAAGCTTATGATCATTCCAAGGGGGACTTGTGTATTCACGATATTCCTGTCAGTCCTACTAGGTGGACGGGGTATACATGAAAGAGCAGTGCCGGGCATAGAATTGTGTAGGATATGTATTTAGATCTTGATACGGACTCGGCCAAAATTCTCAATGAAAAGACATGCAGATTGGTGATATATCTCTAGCTCGAATGACAGGGAGTCTTGCGAAGATTAGAAAGTTGGCCTGAACACACAAAGGCACGGGTGGCCAGGATAGAAAGAACTGGGAGTGATAGATTGGTAATTAGGTGGGGCTCCTGCCATCGGATCGTAAGAGGGAATGAGTATCAACTATGAATGCCAGGAATGAGAAGATTATAGCCATAACGGCAATGCATGACGTAGATGAAGAAATACTAGGTAGTACAGCAAGCAGATCGTCAGGAGAGTACGCAGAAATAAGTTGTACATAGAACAGAAACGAAAAAAGGGATGACGTTTCGCGCTGGTAATAACCACGGCAGTGGGGGACAACCTTCAGGCAATCTGCGGCTCGCGTGCGCCATCACCTCGACTTGATGCGAGAATGCCGCGGGCGTGCACGACGAAGATTGCAAAAGTTACGAGAACCCTAATAAGAATACGAACAAGGAAGCGATATTAATGGATATGTATCAGTGATTCCGTGATACATACAAAATAACCCAAGCGAAGACATCTAGCGCGATAAGTTGACCGCTGTACACGAAAAGGCTTTGGGCACTAAAAAGGTACAAGGAGAACGATGAGTAATAGGAAGATGTACCAACTTGCGATTCAGTTGTCCACTAAGAGCTGCAGTTAAACTTGCAGCGCCCACGGCCCAGAAGACCCATGTTAGACACAGGCTATAGCGAGTTGGTCAGCAATTTTGACTCGCTCCAAAGGAGGTCTACGTACAAGAGAATATGAACAACCATACTACCCAAGATACTGTCTGGAGGAGGCAAGAAGAAAAAAATGCGGTAACTAGAGTATATGAGCGTCCATGTTGAAGTGAACAATAGAAAATAAGTGCAGTCTCGTCCAGCTAGACTGAAGTAGTTATGATGGACATCAAATTGTGATGTGAGCCAGGTTGATATCGCGAACTGCCATAAGGGGTTATTATTTAGCCATTGAAATAAGAAGTGGATATACCTCGATGATATCGACGAAAATAATCAATGAGAAGGCGACTGAGGAATACAAATACAGCAACTGAGTAAAGTACGATAGTACAGAGGACAGGGACTCACTATTGTGTTCCCTTCGTATGTGGGTATCCAAATCCACTGCACGAGGAGATTGAATTGGCTGAGGGATGAGGAGATTGTTGGTGTTAGAGCATCGAGGCTGAGATTTTACAAGGATTTCCAGCTGAGAATGCAATCGTGACAGCTACGAGGACGCAACGTAAGTCAAACATGAATGCCGCTCAATCAAATGATCACCTCTCTACAGAGAACTTATTTTAGAATATACTCGCTTGCTCACAAGCGGAGACTCACAGAGCATGTTCATTCTCTATTTTCTGAATCCTAGAAAGCAGACCTTCTTCAACTATGCGAGATGTTTTAGAGTCGAGATCTGCGTAAAGTTTGCAGGTACGAAGCTTGTCACGAAGGCGACAACATTCTGCTTTTTCGCGCTCGATCTGGTCTTGAAGATCTTTGATTCGCTGAAGGGAGGCTACCGCAGCTCGTAGTGGGATATGCTAAAAGTGCTGTATGTGAGAAATTGGCAGCAAACGTTGCCTTGGCGGTGCGCCCGCACAATGAAAAGGACTCACAGAATTTGGATTACCCGATTGAGATTTCAGCCATTCTTGCACCTCGGTGACTACTCTGACAGCTTCTGCGTCGGGCGTGTCTTCGCCTGAGACTAGAGACATACGATGCAAAAGGAGGCCAGCATGCCGATCATCGTTAGTATCTTGTTCAGCATCTTGTTCAGCATCGTCTTGTTTGGATGGATTGGCGAGGTAGAGTTTCTTGACACGATCTGGCCGGAAAGGTTCGCGGCAGAGAGGACATGCACTTAGGGGCAAGGAGCGAAGGCATCTGGGATTGAAGGGTCGCATACAAGAGGAGAAACATGATTGCTGGGAGTAACATAACTTGGAGTAGGAACGCACGTGAGACAGAATATGTGGCCACAGGCAATTGCATGTGGAGAATGAGCAGTTTCTGAGGAGATGGAATAGGGATCAAGGCAGACATCACAGCAACTTGCAGGATGAACAACAAGCATACCTAGCTCACAAGAGAACTGTACTACTTACCACCAGGCTCCCCACCACTGCTTCGAATGTGTGGAGCGTACCGTGAGGCGTTGAGCAGGTGTGGACTTTAATTAGAACCAGTGCAAGTTTCAAACCCCGCACAACGTTATACCCCTCACGCGGCTGGCCCAGAACTGTGCAAAAGCCACTCGACTGTGACGATTTTAACCCTATCTATTCGGAAATCTGTGGATGAGCATCCACCATGCAGTCATTACTGATACAGATATCAAAGGACTCCTACTCATGTTTTCGGTAAGTCTACTTCTTCTTTTCTTGACTAACTGGGTGGGGTGTCACGAAGTGAATCGCTGGTGCTGAGTCCACCGAGGTAAGATAGAGGCTGGTGATGCGGCGACGGTCATCATTTTCATCTGCCTGAACGGTAGAATCTTCTAGAGGTTCCACCCTAGAGTTAAAATGTGAGGGACAGCAGGGTTATAAGCAATTTAAATCATACCTTGCACTGAAGTTGATGTGAGTCAGACGCTCAGCAGGAGCGGCGCGAACGCGGAACATCATGCTACGAGTGACGATTAAAGTTCCGGCAACCACCGAGGGCTATCAAGATTCAATAGGCGATTGATAGCGATACCATAATGTTGGGCACGATGACTCACTTCGTCCGGACGATTACCAGTGGAGATAATATTCTCCCAAGAGAGTGCAACTCCTCTGGCGGCGGCTTTGCGCGATGAGACGCTATCCCTCAAAGCATCAAGTGTCGAAAATGCATGGTTCACACGGACCTCGCAAGCGGGGGAGAATGCAGTATCGAAGGCGTTAGCAAATACCTCGTCCTCTCGCGCTTCGTAGAGGGCGCCGAGGTGGGATTGCGTCCAGGATATGAAGTCGGGCTTAGACATAGATGGTGATTGTTGTGAATTCGAGCCCAACACTGCGCTTTTGTGATACAAAGCGCGATTGTGGAAGAGATTGGCTGTAGCTGCTGAAAGAGTCGAGCGTGTGGAAGTCTGGAGAATTTGACCTAAGATGATGATGGAGCAGGTACAAAATCGGATCATGTTCTGAGGTTTGGAGTAGAAGTGGCTCCTTTCCAAACTTACAATAAAAATCCCGATCAGTGTGTTCACGTTCAACCTGATCCTTCAACTAGTACTGACCTTCAAGCAAACAGTGTATAGGCAATTGAACGTACTGTGGACCAGGTTTGTATCATTAATTGCTGATCATCATGATTGTGAGTGCTGAAGCGAGGAGTGTTCAACTATTCGGAAATAGACTCAAACGTGACAGCGGTACTGTCCCACGTTGCTCCGAAACGTCCATGTCAGATTCTGACCAGAAGGAAACATAAAAACCAAGTGACCTGTTTGCATTAGGCTGGAAGCTCGAAGAAGATATGTTCCGTTCTACTGATACATCTGACCCCTTTCCCATGACCCAGTTGGCATTGATTGTGTATACGATGAAACCGGATTTCCTTTACAAGATCATCTCGACCTGGAGGGTCCTGCCACAGTCCTGATCAACTCCCACTGGCAACCTAACCACGTGCCGCTTGTTCCTCATGAACGTGTGTACGTTCGATCAGAACCGTGCCTTTCTTCTTCGCGTTCTCACCTGCCGGCCATCCATTCGCACACTGAATGTACTTAAAGACATATTATCCCTCTCTTGGGAAGAAGATAGAGGGGGACCTGGGAGGAGGATCGTTCGAGCACAAGAACAAAACACCTTACGATGGTCTGTTGTAAACTTTTATGGAAATTAGTCTCCAGCGGGCAAACAGGATGTGCTTTGTGACATGCTCAACCTTTGATCAGCTAGGTGAGTGCGTGTACATGCGTCGTTTCCTTTATGTATTCTGATACCCTGCACGGAGCCTGTGGTGAAATCTTGCGGACTAGGCTGGTTCCTCTAGCGAGACGTTAATTTTGATTATAACCCCCTCGATTGATGAACGCGAGGATCTAGAAGCGTTTACGGCTACGTGCGGTTGCGTCGAATGAAGATCCCCAAGGGGAGGGACTTTCGATGCATGATCCCTATCATCGTTGCCGCAAGCGACCCTTTCGAAGATTTGAAATGCACAGCTGGATGAGACGAGCAGCTTTACGAGGATGGCCTGACTCATTGGTTCGGAATTTTTTGAAGTACCGTTTCAGTATCATAATGGAAGCAACTAATGACTAAACCATCGTTTCGAACTATATGCCATCGAAGCCGCTAGACCGCTTGAATTTTCTGTTGATCGTTTTTCTCGTGTATCGATCACGAGGCATGCTGAATTCTCTGGTGACCTCCGTTTGTGCGTTAGAAATTTTCTCTCTGCGTTGGGTTCGAGATGCACTGGTACTGTCTTTGCTTGGCTAACTGTTAGGAGTGTATGTGTTTTTGTGCACGTTGTACTGCGCAAGTGCTCACGACACACTCTGTATAGCCTTTGAACGTGTTTCGGGTGGAAGGGGGCGTTGAGGTTGACGGAAAGGGGTAAATCCGAGGGCTTTAGAGCCTAGTCTCGTGCCATGGAGTCTGGAGCTCTTGGCTCAGAAGAAACAATCTATTGCGGTTCCAGAAGGCATGGAACCGATTTTTTTCTGCTTCGACTGTAATAGCACTGGCGGCAGAGCTAGCTAGCTATAGCTCCCCAGACTAAATATTTTTTGCGGCCCTGAATTCATTTCCAGGACTTAGTTCTCGCAAATCTCCTTTCCTGGCTATTTAGCGTCATTACCTCCAAATGACGTAATTCCAACCCGGACTGCACGGTTGAACTGCGCTTGAACTGCGCGTACTGTAAGAAACTGTTCGGGCACTGAAACACACTTCATGATCAGTACCATCATGAACTACAATCCAACTCAACTAATTGCTGTTTTTCTCTGCCTGTCATCCTCTGCGTATGCGCAGACTTCTGATACGTATAGCTACAATTGGAGTGGACGGATCGCTGGGATTGTAGTCGGTGAGATATTCTTGACCGTTATCAAGAGCATTAACCGAACGATAGGGATAATTTTAATCTACAGGCATCGTGTTTTTATTCTTATTACTCATAATATGCTGTGTGACTATGAATCGACGTCGACGTCGTTCAATGCCTTTCGTCAGCAAGCCGCCGACGAATGCTCAACCAGGTCCGCCTTACTCACTTCCAATATGGCAAGGGGCGCAGACATATGCACCTCCACCTCGACCTGGTCACCCGGCCAATACCGCAAATATGAATCCATACGACAATGAGTATCCTGGATCACAGCCCCCTCCCCCTCCCTATGTGAAAGGAGAAGGACCCAACATGCCGCAGGAAACACATTACTCCTCGGTAAGTAGTAGCATCTCCATCAACCATGCTCCACGCTCATGCCATGCCGCTACCCATAGCCCCCAGGTCCCCCGCCGGCTGCACATACGGTGAGCCAATAATATTAAAGGGAAAAGGTTTTAAGCTTATCACGTTTTTGAGCAGAGAGAGAACAATCATTTTGTATGAGGTCTCACTACCCAGGAACGGGTGAATTGCGGAATAGTTCCGCGGCATCTATTCTTGCTTCAGACAATACAGATATTATGATCCCCCTACTCGGAATGGTCAACGTTAACCCTTCCTTGTGTATATGTCTTCTTACTGCATAGTACTGACTCAGCTATTTGTGTATCTAAACCTAATCACACCTTTAGTTCAGTCATACGACCCTTAGTATGCATTCACACAATTTATCCTACCTACCCAGTCCGGATGGGCTTCGCGGGTGCTAGTGTGTAAAATACCACCCGGCGGTCATTGATCAGTCATCTCCAAGTAATTGGCCTCCGCCGCGGGCTCATCGAACAACAGTAACGTCATGACTACAGTGCCAAGGCGTTAACTCCCATATCCCTGAGCGTTAACTCCCATTTCCCTGAGTTTCCCCCCGGAAAGCCGACCGATGCAAAGGCAAATCAACACTATTTATCGGTGGCCGCGAGAGCCTGCACTAACGAGGCACGTGAATCGAAGCGGCCAGACTCTTCTCATGCGGCCTTCTATCGGCCAATGAATCTCGTTTCAGCCAAAGTGTCATGATGCAACCACAGGAACCGCTTCATTGTCAAACTCTATTGGGTCAAGCTTTCGAAGGCCATCATCTGCGTGCAACCTGTGCGAACTACGAGGTTACATACTCATGACAGAGAAGCGTCCATGGGGCGAGGCTAGACAATAGATCGCCAAGACGTGCCCCCATCGTTTCCACGTCTCGCTTCCCGGGAACGGGCCGGGACAGTGGTGGTAGCCCTTTGCCAAATCTCCATCATGGTTAGAGGTATGCGGAACATGTTAGGGCAAAGAATGGTTCCCAATTTTCCAATCCTGATAGCATCAATCAGAACATTCCCGTGTGCTTGATCGTGGCGTCCATCATGGCGACACCTGAAACATTGTCAAGATAGGAGCGGCTTTGCGACACGGCGATTGATCGGCCAAACATCGCATGTGATCGTAAAGTTCCTAGTGGACCATATGGCAATAGAAGATATCTCATGAGTTTAGGGATTGGTGGGAGATCAGGGTGGAGTCAGGAGCTTCGAACACATGTGTAAGGATCTCCACATAGGACGATCCTCCGAGCAGGCAATCACCGAATGGATGTTGTGAAACATTGCGCGTACCATGTGACCGGATCGTATTGGTTGGATAGCCTCGATCTTGAGAGTAGATGGATAACTAACATATTGCGGGATTCCATATGTTCGTCACGGCATGCCTTTTGGAGAGAGAGATATGACAGAAGACAGCACAACAAAAGACAGTACGACAAGAGGCAGGAAGCCTCAAGGAAGACAGGAGATCACCGGGATATCTCCGTGGCAAGAGATAAGAAGATTACGTTGTCTGCCGTTCGTATGACGGGCAGGCGCCTGTACGGAAGTCCGAGGGAGTAAGACAGCTCGGGTTTCGTGTGTGAGAGCAAACAGGACAGTCACTGACACGAGCCACATGTTCAGGAGATCGTGAATATGCCATCGACACAGAGGATATCGAATAAAGGAAATTGTAAGGTATCATTAGGGTTGTGGAGTGGGTAAGCAACGAACTTTGCCACCTTTGATTGACCCCATGGCATGCCGCCGGCATCTCGGAACGAAGACGGAGTAAATCAGCGAAGCTACTGAGGATTGGGCAAGTTGCTGAATAATTCATGTCGGACATAGGAAATAGGGATTTGTACGGGGAGAAATTTGGGGGTATGCGGGTTCAGTTTGCGATAACAGACTCCTGCACGCTTTTGAAAGGCCATCCGATGTGCCCTAATCAACGGCTATAGCAAACAAATTATTGCTCGCTGAGTTATCGCGACAAAAATAATTATCGCTAACCGTATGGAACACTAGGCTAGGTGCTCTGAGCTTGAAGAGAGTGATCGAGGAGTTGGATCCTGAAATATCTGAGGGGGGGGGAAAGGTCGCTTCGCATTCGTCGACACGGTGCTTTTCGAGAATCTGGGTGAGAGTGAAATGTCTATATTAGAACATACGGTAGCAATTGGGATCAGATGGGCTATAGATGAAGCTGCGGATGGCGAGAAGACTTACGGGAAGACCGGGAATGATGGAGACGCGAGGCAGACAAACAAGCGCATAGGATATGGTACTTAGTAGGCGTGGAAGTATATTGCACGGCGGCCTGGTAAGGATTGCGTGATTATCACACACTATGCGACATGGAACACACAGGGGCGCCGTTTGAACGCGCCAGGGTTCTGCAGTAGCATCGGTTCGTTGTTGGGCGAGTGTTGTAGTATGCTACATTGACAAACTTCAGAGGGGGCAAATTAATGGACAGAAATACGCACATGAATATGAATGTTCCAAAGATAACAAGCTAGCTTGTTATTTTGGGCGATATCATAATTTTGGGTTATTCAGCGATCATAAATTCGGTTTGCAGGCAGTGACGTCGCTTCGCAGCTGAGTATCACTCAAACTCGATCAGGTACGACAGTCCGGCCGACTTGGTATGAATGCCGGTTAAAATTCGGTTCACTGGCCAAAAGTCAGCTGGCTGGGATGAAGAGACGGACGTCCTTGTATCCGAACCTGGAGTGAGTCAGAAGACCTATGTAGAAGGCACGATCACTGACGAAACCAGGGGTGTGAAGATGAGACTTGTAAGATCGGTTGCAGTGTCAGTTGAAGTGTTGGAGAGACGTACTGCGCAGATAGTAACTAGTATTACTACGCGGACATGAAAAGGTGTGCCTCCGAGGGGCTCGACTCTCGCTGGGTTGAATCGAGGTTAGGCTGCGGAGATGCGGGATGGTGAGTTAGTGTGAGAAAAAGGGTAGACATGGATGATTCATAGGAAGCTTACTATTGGATGAATCAGACTGACATTTCAACGAAAGATGTTTAACCAAATTTGGTATTTTAGCTTGATCTTTTCATGAACTTTACTGCCTAATTTAGATAAAATGATAGAATCCGGTGAAATCCGGAACTGTGGGTTTAATCCCGATCTCTGAATCTGATGAGCGCCGTTTGCAGTTGCTTGGGTTTCGGCACCCGTTCGCGGAATTACTTGCCGCCAGTGAAAGATCCAAACTTCAAAGACAAGGCTCCCATCCTCTCGCCCACTGCCATCTCTCTTCTGTACTCCCATCATCTCTCCCTTCATCGTCTCTTCATCCCTTTCGATAGCAAAATGGGCAGGAGAAAAATTGAGATCCAACCGATCACCGTAAGTTTCATTTTTATTATCCAGTTGGCCTGCTGCTATTCTCGGTCGCGGTTGTGCCAGCGCGCTTTACTCCAATTTTACTTGACCTCCTCTTGATCCATCATTAACGACCCTCTCTGTAATTCTTAAACATAGCACGAGCGTAATCGTTCAGTAACTTTTTTAAAGGTAAGCCTTTGGCTATTTTTGCCATTAATAGCTTGGCAGCTGATAACTTATTATTATCCTCACCTCCTTACAGCGTAAGAATGGTCTCTTCAAAAAGGCCTATGAACTTGGTGTCCTCTGCTCTGTTGACGTCGCCGTCGTCATCTTTGGCGAGTTTTTTCATATCCCATATCCGTGTCCTTCCTAACATGAACATCACCACCATCAGAGGAACGTGCGGGTCATCACTTGAAACTTTATCAATACTGTTCTGGCGACATCCATGATATCATTCAGCGTCACGTTCGCGTAAGTAATTTCTTTTTCTTTTTGATCTGTTCTTTACCGACTTTTTTCCTGGTTCAGTACGATGGAGAGAAGGACACCCGCACTCCCCACGATTTCGCGAACAACGCCAATGCCAAACTTCATCATGATGCCGATATCGACGATGACGAGGGTGACGACGACGACGACCCAGATTCTATTCCCACACGTGGAAGCAAGAGGCGCCACGAGCCCAAGTTCAAAGCGGAATACAGCAACAACGCGAAACTTCTGATTCCTTCAGGAGGTGAAATGGGTCTAAACGTTGACGTGAGATCGCCATTTGATCTTTTTCTTCTCATTTCACTCACTCTGAAACAGATGGCTGATTATCACCGTCCTATGACCATCCCTCCCCCTCCCATGCCCCTTCATCACTCATCACAGCTTCCATCATCTGGTGGTGGATCTGCACTTCCTATTTCCACAGAACGCCATTCGTCTTCCGGTCGGTTGCTCCCTCCAAACGGTCAAATTAGCTCTCAAAAGAAGCCCCGTCTAGCGCCCAACGTTCATGGAGGCAGTGGCTCCAAGCTTTCGGGGGACGAGTCTATGTACAATGGTGGTTATCTCCCTTCACCCACATCGGCTCATTCTACTGCATATCGATCGAACGGTCCATCGTCTCACCAACTTCCGTATAACGGATATATGGGAGTCTCAAACAGTCCCCCGCAGTCCTTCCTGCCTTCGACTTTTGACTTCCCGTCCTCGTCGTCCCGAGGCACTAATTTACCGCGTAATAATAGCTACAGCAGCCAACGGTCATCGTATTCTCAACCTCAGGACCCCCAATTACAGGGAATGTATCACCAGCTAATGCGGCACAATCATTCGCCAAGTCAACACACCCACTCAAGCGGTTTGCATTCTCAGCAGCCTCCAGACTCCTTGTTATCCACATTTTTAGACAACGATGAGCATCGGCAGCCGCAAAGCACAGGCCCACAATATGCGCCGCTCGATTGGCCTTCCCATGGACCATCACAGCCGCCGCTGCCACCTCCCTCGCAACCTCCACAGCAAGAATCAGGTATGTTTTACATTTCTCTTCCAGTGGAAATATCCTTAGACCATAATAGGGCCTCCTGGGGACCCTAGCTGGCTCGATTTCCTGTCGCAGAATGCATCTCAGTCAGGCGCTCAACAGCTCCATATGACACTACCCCCCGCTAATGGGCGAGATGGTCTCTCATGGGAACGAGATCGCGATGCGGAGCATTACTCCGCTGAACGCGGTGGTGACCTTCATCCGGATAAGTCTTCTAATGGAGGAACACTGATGTCGCCGCGTTCATCACGCAAACGGCCGCGTGCTGACTCAAGTGCTGCGGATGAGAAACGCTCATCGCCCAGCGCACGAGCTGTTTCAGGACAGGATAAGATGCATGACCCTGGCAGCAGCAGTGGAATAGACAAACAAGACAAGTGACCAGGGCTATAATTTTTGAACAGTTTCTGTATGCATATGTTTATCTTGGACTCTGATTTTCTTGCGCAGCGATGTTAACGTACTTCATGACGTATGGGCTTGTCTGGACATGCCGGGATTAATGCCACCTTGTTATCGATATGTTCCCATGCACCGCGATTCGTGGCAGGCTTGCATATGATCATATTATTATGATGGCTACTTAGACTTTTGGGACTGTTGGTGGATAATACCTGGATGATTTCAATATTACACTAGGATGTCTATTGACCCAGTGGAACGACGTGTCTTGCAGGCGCATCGTTTCAAGGAAAATCCCTGGAAAATCGTGATCGGTTCACGAGATCACCGCAGTACTACGTAATCACTGGTATGGAGACCGATCACTTCATTTGCCCACTATGCAATTTCGGTCCCTTGCTCGGGCGGCTAGTCGTCACTTGTTCAGCTCGTCCGAGCTTGTCCTTTCCGGTTAGTTTGATAGTCACACGTCAACCATGCTGAGTCTGGGTTTGGTCTGGAGCTGTGGATACTATACAACTTGGCAGCATCATGATGTGGTCAGTACTTGCATCGGGAAAGCGTCGGGCCAAGGAAAGGCGAAGGCCTTTGTTGTTCAACACCCCACGACATGGACCTCTCCTCCTGCCTTCAAGTTGCCGCGACTTCGCTACTTTTACCCAGAGGAAATATTGGCCGATCGATAAATACGTAACGAGAGGGATGTTAAAATGATTTTACCAGCCTAGTACGCGACCTCAGACAACAGACTCTCAGTAACATTGGTGATAGCCAAGTTTTGAACCATGTCTACCTGGTTTCTGGCGGCCTTGGTGTCGTCTTGTGCGGCACTCAATGCTGAGCTTCTCATTTCAAACGCCATTGTCGCTCCCGACGGTTTTTCAATGAAGTATGTTTATTGACACGCGGTTGGTTGATTTCTCATGCTCAACAAACATCTCCAGCGCCATCGTGGTCAACGGCCAAACTCCTGGACCAGTCCTCACTGCACAGAAGGTAGTGGTCTATTTATATGACTGTCCCTACCAGGAAGATTTACTTCATTAAGGGCGAACGCTTCCAAGTGAACGTCACGAATTTGTTGGTGGACGACTCGATGAACAAGAGCACGACCGTTGTTAGTATTTTCTTGTATTCTGGGACAGCGCTGACCTCGTTTCAGCACTGGCATGGAATCAATCAGCACGAGTCGGCTGAGATGGATGGAGCACCCATGGTGACTCAGTGCCCCATCGCGTCTGGGCGTTCGTTCTTGTATGAATTCACGCCACAGGACCAGAGCGGCTCATTTTGGTGAGGGATTTCATTTTACCTTGCATTCATTTATTCACCGGTGTCTCAGGTATCATTCACATTTCCAGCTCCAGTACTGTTGGTGATCTCATTCTTCACTGGTGCAACAAATCTCACCGTTCGTGCAGGTGAAGGTATGAGAGGAGCCTTGATCATCTATGACCCAGAGGATCCTTACCTGGGCATGTATGACGTTGACGACGGTCAGTCTAAACCTTGACTACATGCGTAATTGAATGTGCTAACGATAATATAGAATCGACCATCATTAGTATCATAGATTGGTAAGATCATCAGCACCTTTACTGCTTTGATTAAACATTCTGGTCAAAGGTACCACGTCAACGCCTACAACCTCGCCCTTGGTGATACTCCCGCTTCGACTCTCATTAATGGTGTGGGACGCTATCCAGGTGGACCAGCGCTACCTCTTTCTGTCATACACGTCGTGCCAGGAAAACGCTACCGTATTCGGTTGATGAATATGGCATGCAGACCAAACTACGTGTTTACGATTGACAACCACGTTTTCACAGTCATCGAGGCGGACAGTGAATATACGACGCCTCTGGAAGTCGACTCGATCCAAATTATGGCCGGGCAACGGTACTCTTTCATCCTGATTGCAGACCAGCCGATCGACAGCTACTGGATTCATGCGATGCCCAATTATGATACGAGTTTTGCAGGAGGTCTCAACTCTGCGATACTTAAATATGATGGAGCTCCGGCAGTAGACCCCATCCCCAGAAATTGGACCATGACCAACCCTTTGAGCGAAGAGAACTTGCATGCGCTGGTAAACCCATCAGCCCCCGGTGTCGCGGAGTCCGGTGGCGCGGACGTGTCGATAAATCTAGAAGCCGTATGGGATGGCCACATGAGTTATCTCATCAATGGCTACAGTTATACCTCGCCTCCGACTCCGGTCTTATTGCAAATTTTAAACGGAAATTTTGACGTTTCTGAGCTAAAACCCAACGGATCGGTTTACACTTTGCCTGCCAACAAAACCATCGAGGTGTCTATACCTGGCGGACAGCCTGAGGGACCGGTAGGCAAATCTAATACCTCCTTACCTTACGCTTCTCATGCACCATTATTCTAGCATCCTTTTCACTTACACGGAGTGAGTATCCCTTGCTATATCCTGTTGGCACTCTGATTCATGTATCGCACAGCACCCCTTCTCCGTTGTAAGAAGCTCTGGAAGTGAAGTCTACAACTACGTCAATCCTGTACGCCGGGATACGACGAGCAATGGCAGATCGGGTGACAACGTGACAATTCGCTTTAGAACCGATAATCCAGGGCCATGGTTTCTGCACTGGTACGATCTCGATACTGTTCTTGTGCCTGGCTAATTCAAATGACATCTTCCAGCCACATCGACTTCCACATGGAAGAGTAGGTGTTGTCTTGCCACCATGTGATCAATCTGATTCAACTTCTTTAGGGGTATGGCTGTGATCTTCGCAGAGGATACCACTGGTGCTGCATCAACCCTAAACGTAACAAGTAAGGCTCAGAACCGATATATTATATCGTTACCTCATTTATGGCTTCCGTAGGCACATGGAAGCAGTTATGCTCCACCGACGACCCCTCCTCAATAACGGAACGAACAGTGGAGCAGCATCGCCGACGTCATATGAATCATCGAATTGGACATTAATTTTTGTGCAGCTTGCGGCGACCAGCATACTTAATTTGAATTGCGCCAGTGTGAATTAACTTGTCTTTTATAATTCGTGTTCTCCGTAGCACTTCAAATTGATAATGTTCCTGCTGTCGAGTATGTCCGAGGATATTGGCTGCTTATGTTTCGGTGCTTTGCTGCTACCTGGTCACCTATTCTTTCAATGCTTCGTAGGTAATAAATAATGCATGTTTCTATGCTCTCCCTGACCACAGCATTAGTGGGAGGAGGTCTTGTCAGATCCAAATCTGCAGGTACCTATACTCTGATGCATGAGAATGCTTGAAAACAATAATCATACAGTTGATTGATGATGGCATCAATGATGAACTTGAATAATGAATAACTAGATGACTTTCAATGGGCAAAATAATCCAGAATAGAACATACTGGAGTCTCAAAAACATTACCAATACTGATGTGTTTATCTATCTACATATCATAAGTACAGAACAGTTGATCCTGTGGAACAAATTTGTGTTGACACCATGTGTGCACTCTGCTTGAGCTCCTGTTAGGCAAGAGCACGGGTTGGGGTAACCCGTGCGGGTGGCAGGTGCGGGTACCCTTTGGGTATGGGTGTGGGTCTGCCATTGGGCTACCCACACCCTCACTCACATCCTCGCTCGGGTTCTACCATCAAAACATTGTATATTAGTACCTGATCGAGAACTCCGCTGCATGTATAGTATCTACACAGATTGAAACCTTAACAAAGCCACAATATTATTTTCATTCAAGTTTTACCTGCCCTACTTAAAAACTAGCCATGCACCCAAACATATTCACGGCCACTGCAAAACATGTCACGAAGCTAACAGACAAGGCTAAGGCAGCAATCAAAGACAGGCTCAAAGCTGTTGGCCCATCCAAGAAGCAGAAGGCAGATCCCAAGAGTGCGAGTGTCGCCTTGAACCACCCGAAGAAGACAAAACAAAACCCTCCCACTGGTACACCTGAAGATTCACCAAGCTCCAAGGATTTGACATCTCCACCCAACGTGGGAACAGCCCCGGAACCTGGCAAGAGCTGTTGTGCTGTTGTTTGGACTGAGGAAGAGGAAGCAGCACTATATGACGATGACATTGTTGCTGATGAGAGCGAACACAACGAGTTGCACAACCCAAGTCCGAGTCCAAGTCCAGCTCCAGAGAGTGCTGAGGACAAGCAAAGTATGATTCTATTATACAAAAAAACACTACTAATTAGCTGCGCAACAGAACGGCTCATGAAGGAATGGGGTATCACCTGTTTATGCATTTTTTGAGCCCACCCCCCACATTGTTGAGCTTGATGGACAGTGTGCACATGAGTTCAAATGCTATGCATGAGGATGCAAAGCCACGATTCATTGATTCCTTGACAAAAAGTATGCAAGGTCCACTGGCAACATGTGAAAGCATGTTAAATCTTGCTGGGGTGATGAAGTCTTGCAAGCAGCCGATCAAGCAAAGAATGCTGCTGAGGTTCGGGTGAAGGTCATTGGTGGAATCCTACGAAATGGTTCAATTACGGCGTCATTCGAGAGAAAGGGAAAGGGAACAGTGATGTACTCACATCGACAGCACACCTGGAATGAGACAAAGTATGATAACAGTATTTTTGATATTTTTGATGGCTGATACAGTAGTATTCAGGGCTGAAATTGTTTGTTGGATGTCAGAAAGTCTGCGTCCATATGAAATTGTGCAGGACAGGGGATTTCAGTCACTCATGAAGACGGTGTAGCACTCAAGCTCACGCTAGGCTTGTATTCAGCTGATTCACGATTTATGTCCAATGCCTGTTGCACGATAATCACTTCCCGTTCAACCTGACACTTTGACATCGGACCCGACACTTTGACTAGTGGACCCGACGTTTCGGCCACAGCAGACCCCATATTTTCCCGTGCACTTGTCCTATCCGTGTCCTGTCCTGTCTTGCTAGCCCCACTAGGTGCGTAGTTCATTATTTCGCACATTACTCATGTCGTAGCAAGCACTATTACATGTTTTCCCATAGTCCGCAGCGCCTCGTGTTTGTTTACATGTACTTTGGATCCGAAATACTCCACCGCTACTTTCACCTATGAGTTCCGCATTTCTACGTACTTACATATATATTGGACTGACCTCTAGCATTATTCAGGATCCAAGTAGTGGGAAGTTGTTCCCCGACACTTTGTGGTCAAACCCGATATTTCATAGTTCTTAGTTGACATTGTGAATATTACCGCTCTTTCTATCTGAAAACACCCGTCATTATCAATATTCTGCATACTGCTCGCTTTCCCGACACTCGCTATCGCCATTCTCTGTAATCCACTGAACCTGCACCCGAAACCTGCTAGTCTGCTAACCCGAAAACATCAGACCCGACGCTTTGGCGTTGGACTCATGATTATACCTTTGGACTTTGTTTCCTGCACTCAGACTTTTGATCACTTGACATTCCACCACTTACAGACTAATACCAGATATCTAACCCCTCAGGTCGAACGCACTTGTCTACAAGTATAGCAGACTAGGCCACGCAAGACCACATCATTTTATATTGCTGAATACTTACTTCGTGTAGTGACCAGCCATTGTTGTCTTGTTACAGCGGATTGAAGGAATAAGTTTTGAGTCCATATCACCGGGATCAGCAGCATCACCCTTGTCCCCCATGTCTCCGATATCACTTGCATCATCATCCGAACCATATTCGAGCATGTCATCATTTTTGACCTGTTTTGCATCAAACTCACAGAGAATAGATTTCGCAACCAAATTCACGGTATGGAGGAAGCATTGGGTGTGACCCACACGTCCACCAAAATTCAGGAGCTCCATAGCGAGCTCATCAATCATCCTATTGTTGTTGGATGCATTATTGCATGTGATGCAGAGGACCTTCGTGTTATTGGTAAGTCAAATTTCTTTGTATGAAATTGTCAGCTGAGAGCTCACTTTGTCTGTTATTCCAAACTCTTCAAGGATACCTTCAAATGCATGTGAGAGCTCCTCCCCGGTATGTGACTATTATAATATCAGCAATGCATCATCTTTGGTTTATGTGAGTGATTTTTGTACCTTAGCTACTTCGACAACATCTAATGGAAAGCTTAGCACCATGCCGTTATGTTCTAAGTGGACCAACAAAGCAACAAAGGCACGATGGTTGGGGGACGTCCAAGCATCCGTTGAGAAGTTCAGTATCCCTAGTACGTGTTTTTTTTGTTTCAATTCATGTCCAGACAATACTAATCAAACTAACCTTTATCATCCTAGCAATTCGCTGGTGCATTTGCACAAAAATGAGTTGCACATCCCTTGAGACAGTCGACTTTGACGGTATGTAATATTCAGGCCTACCCGTTGTAACGAGACAACAATTGCTGGTCACTACACAAAGTAAGTAATTGTTAAGAACGTGCTCAAGGGTTGGATCCGAAGGGCTTGGCTTCAGCTCGTGCGCTGCGCCCCTTACCCGAGTACGTGCCCCTAACTTCCGAGGGTTGTTGAACGATGTCCGAAGGTTACCGGACGATGTCCGATGCGCGGGAATTCCAGCGGACGTTCGGAAACAAGAGATAAGACTAATCCGGACGAAGTCCGAACTAGAAAGGAAACAGCGGAGGACTACCAGAGGTAGAGGCGGAGGTGACAAGTCTATAGGAGTCGATCCTAAGACGAGCGGAGGTCAATGAGAGAGAAACTCAAGTCGGACGGAGGAGGGAATGAGCAGAGTCTAAGATGATATTCGAACTCAGGAAACTACAGAGATTGTACAGGGGTTTATATACTACTGAGGACATAACAGAGAACAGTAAGTGCAGTGCGAAGCTATGTAAAGCTATGAAGAAAACATATGGGACGACTATCACTAGTCTATCGGAACTTAGTAAAATGAAGACAGAAATGAATAAGGGACGGAAAATAAAGCGTACTAACTGATAAGGGAAATACCAAAGGGATAAGGCACGGAAGTTAGACACGGGTCGGATCCGGACGATACATAGAAGTCGGCCGGATCCGGAAATCCGGAAATGATGAGTGTGATAGGTCCGGGTCCGGAACACGGGATATGACACTGGGGGTCAAATCTGAAGGGCTTGGCTTCAGCTCGTGCGCTGCACCCCTTACCCGAGTATGTGCCCCTAACTTCCGAGGGCTGTTGAACAATGTCCGAAGGTTGTCGGACGATGTCCAGAGTCCGATGTCCAATGCGCGGGAATTCCAGCAGACGTTTGGGAACAAGTGATGAGACTAATCCGGACGAAGTCCGAACTAGAAAGGAAACAGCGGAGGACTACCAAAGGTAGAGGCAGAGGTGTTAAGTCTATAGGAGTCAATCCTAAGACTATCAGAGGATGACGAGAGGAGAAACTCAAGTCGGACGGAGGAGGGAATGAGCAGAGTCTAAGATAATATTTGAACTAAGGAACTACAGAGACTGTACAGGGTTTATATACTACTGAGGACATAACAGAGAAACAGTCAGTGCAGTGCGAGGCTATGCAAGGCTATGAACAGAACATGTGGGACGACTATCACTAGTCTATCGGAACTTAGTAAAATGAAGATGGAAATGAATAAGGGACAGAAAATAAAGCATACTAACTGATAAGGGAAATACCAAAGGGAAAAGGCATGGAAGATAGGAGCTGACCGGATCCGGAAGTCCAGAAGTCTGGAGATGATTGCATGATTGGTCCGGGTCCGGAATGCGGGATATGACACTGAGTCACTATGAGTCATATTTCCTTATTTAGAAAGTTACACAGCCACATTTAGAGTAGTATATAAGGGACTCTGTTTCCCCTCTGAATAATAGATTCCCCCTTCTTGAGAGATTCCCTTTTGAGAAGGAAGGAGGATTTGAGTATCTTCTTAAGTTTCTCACCCTATATTTGTGTAAACATCTGAGTGAATATTAGTTCATTCCCTCCATTCATTTATCATCATTTCTCACAATATACTGATCTTCTGAGGCCTACCTTGAGCCAATCCTTAAATTACACTAGCTGGTACACGGTTATCAGTCATCTAGTATAGTTTCAACATTCTCTTTATGACACAGGATATCTTTTCTGTGGGGAGAATTCACGTATTTCTTAATGATTAGGAAGGATGACAAATAAGACTAGCACTTTACTCAACAATATTAGAAGCTTGGCTACTTTAAGACTACATCACGAGGATGTACTTTGTTCTGACCTGCATCATACTCATTGTGCAGTACCTGAGCAGCAGAGAAGTTAGTTTTGAAGCCACATATTTTGGTTGATTCAATTGTGTTAGAGGCTTAGTTTGATTTCCTCTGATTTTTGAGAATAGGGAGTGTTTATGAGATAATGCTCTGATTCCTTTGCATATTGTCATGATCTATATTCTTCATCTTATCTCATATCTTTGCGACCATCTTCTTGTCGCATCATCGCACTACATCAAGCCAGTTATTGATTTGGCTACACCATCAATCATTAATCCTTATCATCTGTGTCCTAAGTACTGCATCAAGCCAGTTAACGGATTAACAACCTTCAAATACCCAAGCACTGCATCAAGCCAGTTAATGGTTACTGTTCCTGAGATTTATCTTAATCTCATCCTTTTCAAAGTCATTAGGACATTTGCTTGCTTTGACAAACCCAACTTTTACACCTCCTCCCATGAATGACCATGTTATCAACTGTTGGTATTTGTCTGAACCGTTGACCATGGAGGATAGTGAGAACTGGTGATTTTATTGCCAATCACATCCTAGTAAGACAGTGGGAGTTATGTGCTCTTGACCATTCATATCCTCCCCCTGGGTGCTGTAACGATACAACAATTGCTGGGACACTACACAAAGTAAGTAACTAGCAATATAAAATGTTGTGGTCTAGCACAGCCTAGTCTGCTATACTTGCAAGACAAGTGCATTCAACCCAAGGGGTTCACTGTAGGGTATTAGAATAATTAGCTGTATGAAAAGGAAGATAGTCTGAGCACAGGAAACAAAGTCTGAAGGTATAATTACGAGTCCAAAGGTAAAAATGTTGGGTCCGAAGTTTTCGGGCTTTTGGATTAGTGGCTTTTGTCAGGTTATGTTGGATTAGCGTCAGGAATGTAACAAATGTTAGGGATAGTGAATGGCGGGTTACTGTCAGTGTTTTCGGAGTGTTTCGGATAATGAAAGGATGATATTGCAGAATTCAATGAAGAACTACAAATATCTAATGACCTCCGCCTACTCAGAGGTAGAAAGGTAAGATAAGTAAGTAGGAGGCATGTGAAATATAGTGTCTATGTAGAATTTTGGAGTGCTATAGGCAAAAGTAGTAGCAGTAATTTTCAGGTCTGATGTCCTATGTAATAAGACATGTGGTACTGCGGACATGTAATAATGTGGTCCACAGTGTTAGCGATGTGAAAACAGATAACTGTGCACCTAGTGGGGATAGATATGACAGGACAGGACATAGGGAGGACAAGTGCACAGGAAAATATTGGGTCTGATGTGCGGGAAACATTGGGTCCATCGGACTAGCATTGGACTATGTCAGATTAGTGGATAAACATTAGATTAAGTAGGTAAGTGTCAGATAACATCAGGAAGTGATTCGTGTGCAATGGGTGTTTGACATGCATTGGAAATTAGCTGAATACATGTTCAGCGCGAGGCTGAGTGCTACACTGCCCAGCAAAATAGTTGTTTTCACAATGCCCCTATGCTTCAGTCCACTCATGTAGCTTATGCTGATGAAGAAGTGCAACTCATCTGCTTTATTATGAGTTGCATATCTCAGAAAGTATATATTACCCTTCCTTTTGGACCTCAGCCTACTGGCAGGAAGCCTGTCTCCCATAGTGGTGGCCAGTACCATGTTTCTCTGACTAGCTCACAGCTGAAGGCATTTGCCATTCTTCAAGGTCAACTGGTATTGCAAAAGACTGACAATGATGACCTTCTTAGCACTCTAAACAATATATTAGAAATATTGTATATGCCATCAAATACCTTAGACATGTTTTAAGACTGGTATATCAACCACATGACAGTGTTTGTATGTCTGCATGCTGTTCATCCTGAAGGAGGATTCATAAATCCAGAGCACATCACATACACCACAGTTTGCATGCAGTTTGATATCAGACTCTTCATCCTGGACTTTCTACAAAGACAGTTTGCAGCCTATATCATGGCAATCACCTCCGAGTCTAACGATACCATTGAGTCCAATCAGCCTGCCAAGGGGCACCACTTAGGTATCTTAAGGTGGAGGCTGAACAATCCAGGGAATGACTTTGAAGAGTATGTTCTTTTTTCTTATACATAAAATAGAACTAATGTAACCTATCAAGATATTGTGAAAAGATTATTAATGAATGAGGAACTGAAATGCAAATCACTCCTTTCATCTTTGTGTGGGAGTGGGTCAAATCATTGAGCTGGATTGTCCACAAGACTCCAACCAAAGGAATGGTCACATGGCTGGAATGTGATGACATTTAATCCATCAGGCATTTTAACTACACAGTTAATATTGACCAGTACCACTCTGCCATCCAGTCAATCCTTAGAGACTGTTTTGCCCACATTTATTCCAAGGTTCTGTTCAACATCTCCCTCTCCAACTTCAGCTTACAGCTACCTGATAACCAGCAGGATGAGCTCACATGGAGCTATGGACTTTTTCATTAACCCTTGACTCCAATTGGAGGATTCTGGCACAGGAGCTACATCATCATTATCACTACTATGTTTACTTCTAGAGCTTGGGACTCTGTGTCACTTGGATGAGACTAGTCAAACAATCAGCTAGGATACTGTGCAATTAAACCAGTGGCTGGCCTATGTGTGCATGGCATGGAAGTATGTGTGTATCCTCATGCACCTCTTAGCTCTTCTGGCAAGAGGCACCGAAGAAGAGCTGTGACAACATGCCAATGGACCAGAGTCAGTCTTTTTTTCTTACATGCACTTCAGATGCTAGTAACCAAAAGTAATTATAACAAGACATCCTCCATCACCAGAATCTACAAACAATCATCTGAGTTATTCCCTACCAGATAGCTCAAGCTGTAACAATTTTACTTGGAAGTGTATACTCCATTGAATTGGTGGCCACTCTACAATTCCAATGCAGTTCACTAAGCTATGCTCAGGAGATCGCAGACCTCTATCAAATATGCCTCTTCATAACAATGAGGCAGCCATGTAATTTTGAATGTATGTCTCTTATGTTGCAATCTTGGTCCATGAAACACTTAAAGGTTCCCTTCAGCATGAGGCTACATCATCAGTTCGCTAAAGCACTGCAGAGGAAGTTTCTATCCTACCAGTTAAAGGACTCCGATTCACTGGTGGAGGATACCAATCTGGCTATGGGACATATGCAGCATGTGGCAGAGTTCTATTATGGCAAAGAGACTCAGAATATGGCAGTCTCTTTATTACTGCAGCAGAAGTTTGAGGTGATGGGTAGTGATTAGATTGAGTGGCATGGCATTCCTGCAACTAGAATTAGCACTGAAAAGAAGTAGCACAATTGCCATTTTAAGTACTAGTGTTTTGACTCAACTATGACAAAACTCAGGTGTTGCAAAGATGTTGAAATCTTGTCGAATGAGTGCAGTTTCATTAAGGTGAATCACTACACCAGGAATTTGGATAATTGGAGGTAGATCTTGTGCATTGGGTGCAAGAAAATGACATCATCGGGAGGTGGGAGCATGACAGAAATTTAAGACACAGAAAAATATACAAGAAGGCAAACATACTGATCAATGTATGCACACACCCAACCAAATGTGTTTGCGTCCACAAGACTTACTATCCGAACAACAGCATAGAGCTCCATGAATAAGTGTATGGCATCTGGCCTGGCATTGTGCCCTGGGAAGAACATGGCACATTCTAAGCTGAGAGTATGTAAGTCTTAGATAGTGCCAGGGACCGGAGCAGGCTTTGATTTAGGTGCATCTGAATCAGCTCCACTGCTGGTAGGGGAATTACTTCTTCAATATGCTCTGCCACTATTTTCACACTTTCCTCTTTTTCATCTTATTCTGACTTCAGGGAGTGGTGTTGCACCTTCACCTGCATTATGGTCAAAGATAAGGTCTCAAAGGCAATGTGGATAGTCACAACTTGGAGGGCAATGGTAGCAATGACATAATAAACAATTTGTGGAGTTAGTGTCGGAGAGGTGTTTGGTGGCAGCTTCCGTGATCTCATATGCCACATGTCATTTCAGCAGGAATGTCACTGTGCGGATGGCTGTGTTGACTGGAAGTGGGATCACTGATGACATCTGGATAATATGAAATAGAATGGTGGAGAGATGGGCCACTGAATATGGCCGCCCTTCTTGGCATAGAAGCTTGGTTGATAAAATTTTCTCTACACTCTCAGTGTCTATGATGCAGCTCTGTAGTGCTTCTATTTCTTCCACTGTGGTGGGGTTCCTGGTGGTTCTACAAGTATTGGGACCATTGGGTGGAGTTGGGGAGTGGGCTTTAGGTTGACTTGCTCCAGCAAGTGCCCTTAATTTCCAGGTGCTGGAAATGTTGTCTGAAGTTTCTGGAATATGACAAGGTTGAAATCCAGATGTCTGGTGTAATGATACAACAATTGCTGGACACTACACAAAATAAGTAACCAGCAATATAAAATGTTGTGGTCTAGCACAGCCTAGTCTGCTATACTTGCAAGACAAGTGTGTTCGACCCGAGGGGTTAGCTATCTAATTAGTCTGAAGTTAGTGAAAAGATAAATGATCAAAAGTCCAAGCGCAGGAAACAATGTCTGAAGGTATAATCCCAAGTCTGATGCCAAAGTGTTGGATCTGATGTTCTCGGGTTAGTGGGTTTCGGGTTCAGATTCAGCGGACTACAGAGAATAGTGATAGTGAATGTTGGGAAAGCGAGTGGTGTAAGACCTATGGTCTTTGCGGCCTCGTATAGGCCTTTTTGTGTTGTCCCTTTGGTTCTAATGCAGTGCATGCTACCCTGAGTATAGCGCGCAAGTCTTTCATTGTTAGCCGATGGCTGTGGCTCTCGCACATGCTTTGGCTAGTGTCGGCTTCTCTTCGGATCTGTTGCATGTCCTCCATCTGTCCTATCCATATCCCCCGCCGGTTCATTGGTGCGTATATTACTTGATTTACACTAGACTAACAACAATTCCCAAGCTATTCCATTTATATTTTCATTAAATGTGTCATGGACCCTACTTACATACATCTCGCTACCTACTCGGTTCCGAATATCGCTTAGGTGCGCATACATATATTGGATACTGAGAATTTTCATGTAACCTCTCTCTCCCATCAGAATTCATCACCCATTTACACGCAAAACTACAAGTCTTGACAAAGAATCTAAAAATCTTTGGTACTCTCTCGTGCGTGCACTTCTGTCAGCGACAATTGTCTTGTGTTCATGTGTCTAAAATATCCAACACTCTTGGCGCTTGTCATTGCTTGGCCCCGCCCTCGCATTTTGAGTACCTCTTTCGCATCTCATCTTCAGCTTAACTGCGCACTTCCGCATTTTGTCACATTGCAGCCGCTTGCGCTCGCATCACATCGCATCTTATTGGCGCTCCGCCTATGTGTATATCGCATCACATTTTTGGTGGCTCGCTCACACTCACATCGCTTCAGCTTCGGCTTTTGCATTCTCTTTAGTCTCAGTCACCCTTACTAGTTTCTACGTTTCCCCTCACACTTTTTACTTAGAGGAATCATTCTCAGTAGCAATCCCCTCAGGCCGAATCTATACTCATGTCCAGAGGTCTATTTGAGTTTTACCCCACTTCCCCCTTCCCCCGCATTTTCACCCCCTTCTCATCTAGCTATCATTCCTCGCACACAGCGGTATGCGGAGATATCTATAATGACGGGTATTTCAGATAGAAAGAGCGGTCCTATTCACAATGTCAACTAAGAACTACGAAATATCGGGTTTGACCACAAAGCATCGGGAAACAGCTCCCTACTACTTGGATGATGAATAATGCTTGAGGTCAGTCCAATATATATATAAGTACATAGAAATCTAGAACCTGTAGGCGAAAGTAGCAGCGGGATATTTCAGGTCCAAAGTACATGTAAACAAACACAAGGCGCTGAAGACTATGGGAAAAATATGTAATAATGCTTGCTGCAACATGAGTAATGTGCAAAATAATCAACTACGCACCTAGTGGGGCTAGCAAGACAGGACGGGACATGGAGAGTACAAGTACACAGGAAAATATTGGGCCCACTGCGGCCAAAATGTCAGGTCCACTAGTCAACATGTCGGGTTGAGCAGGAAGTGATTATCGTGTGATGGGTATTTGACATGAATCATCACATAACTGAATACGAGCCTAGCACGAGCTTGAGTGCTACACTGGTGAGTCAGTGGCATCAAACCAGGCAAAAGGAACAGGAGCCGATGTAGAAACAACTATTCAGATGGTGATTTACTGAACTATATGTTGGGTCTTGCTTGCCTAAGCTGCTATGCTTGTAGTGACAAGTGCGTTCGACCCTAAAGGGCAAGCAAGTGCAACAGGGATCTAGAGATTGGTGTGGAGGGTGCCGTTCATCGGCCAATGTGAAGCGCGGGTACGGAGCGCTCGAGCAGCGCGAGCGCGTTTATGGAGCGCTTGAGTGGCGCGAAGCGTGAGGTGGGTTTATAAGAGAGGTTCGTAATAGACGTTAAGGATATTCTTATTGCCAATAGCTACTAACTATGGCATGTGACGGATGAGCTTTACACTGATAGTGAGGTGCAGGGAGATTCTATATGATTCGATGATGTAAAAATATGAACTACAGGCGCTTATATATGTCTAAAAATGTGCCCCTGAAGCGGAGCCGAAGCGAGTAGGTAAAGTATGTAATAAGGGTCCATGACATGAGAATTGAGCAATCATTAAAATATAATATGGTCTGATATGAAGAAAATGATATGAACATGTACCAGTGAGGTTAGTTTGGACAATGGATGGATGTGCGACGTAGGGCACTTCGAGCGCGGGAAAGAGCGCAAGAATGCAGCGCTTGGGGCGGCCAATGCGCGGGAACGTAGCGCACGCTTGCTGCTTGGTGCGGGAGAGTTGCGCTTCGCATAGGGAATGATTGGAGAGGGATTGGCACAAGTTGTGCATCAAACTGTACTTTGAGACAGGTTGCATATATAGCCTCTGTGTTAAGACCATGCACAAAGGGTAGGACTGATTCCGAGAGGCTTGGCTTCAGCTCGTGCGCTGCACCCCTTACCTGAGTATGTGCCCTTAATTTCAGAATGATGTCCGAAGAAAGTTCAAGGACGTCCGAAGCGCGGGAAAGTTTGGAAGGACTTTCCGGACGAGTGCAAGTAACTTCCGGAAATTACGATGAGGTTTCGTCCTGATACAGATATGTGTAATGGCTACTTAGGACAAGTCCTAAGTAGAAGCAAACAGAGGAAAGGCTGCAAGGACAAAGTCCGAAGCAGAATAGGTCCGGAGGACCACGGGAAAGTTTCGGACGAACATCCGGAAACTTCGGAGGATCGGATGAGCAGATAAGCAGATGAGCGGATAAGCGGAGCTCTGGCCTAGGGAATTTCTCCCTAGGCCCAAGATGGATATTGACTAAGTCGATAGACTAGAACTGTTGTGAGGACTTAGAGTGAGATCTAGTGCAAGGACTAATATGATATTCAGACTGAGGAACTACAGGACATATACAAGAGTTTATATACTAAGGAAATAACAGAAAGATCAGTAAGCAAGCGTCCGAGGCTATGTATGAAGCATAAGCAAAGTTATCAAGCGCGAGTCAGAAATGAAGCATAGGTTAACGGATCAGTAAGCATACCGGTAGTAAGTATAACCGAGATACCGAGGACAAGGAATACTGAATAGAGGAATAGGCTGTGTTAACGTTATATGCACAGGAATGAATTAGGAAGCTTATCGTATATCGGATCAGATCAGATCGGACCAGATCGGACCGGACGTCCGGATGAGACGCGTGGATATATGGGATATGACATTAGGGTGATGGGACAAAGGATGACTGATGCAGGCTAGCTGAGGTATAGAGGTAAAGGGATGTGGATGTGGATGTGGATGTGCAGAGGTGCAGGGATCCAGATGAATAGAGGACTGGAGACATGGATAGGGCGTCCAAAGGTCCGGATGAGGTGTGGGAATATTGTCGGATGTAAGTCCGGAATACGGGATATGACACTCTGCAAGGCCACAGAGATATCAGTCTCTACACCGATGGGATAAGTAAGGTCTATGCTACTGACAGACACTAGTGATATATACCTATGTGCCTCAAGGTCCAGACAGGACCCCTGGCACCTCCAAAAGACCCTTGAAACCTCTGAAAGACCCTCAATGCCAACCCCTACTGACACAGATCCCCCCCACTAAAAATGATACTCCTGGGTCATGGCTAAATAAACTGAAACAGGACAATGTGTGGGACGATGAGGCAACACATGGGGAGCCAAGATGACATGTGGGGAGCCAAGACAACATGTGGGGAGCTGAGACAACATACAGGAAGTCGAGACAATGTGTGGAGAGACAAGGTGATGTGCAGAAGACAAGATGACATACAGGAAGTCAAGTCTATAGGTAATGGGGACAAGATTGTAACAGTGTGAACATGAAATGTAGGTAGTGTAGTGTGAAAAAAAACAAAAAACAGACTGAAATGAACTAAGGTAACATTGAACAGAGTATGGAAAACAAAACAGATAAGGTGCAGGGAGGTAGAATAGTATGCTAAGGGTGTATGAGTAGAATGGGGTAGGGAGAACTTTGTTGAAATGAGGATGGATGTGTGAATGAATCAATTGATGGCAAGCAAAATGGTTGTATGTAGCATACAAAGAGTGAAATGATACAAAAGAAAAGAATAGATAAACCATACAAGGGATCTTCCTCCTCTCAAACTCTTCGCATTCAGTTGTCATTGCATTGGCATTGGCCACGTATACTGGGGCTGAACACTGGGTGGCGGAGTGTGGTGTGAGTCATGTGTGTTATGTGGTTATATGAGGGTGTAAAGGCAACAAACAAACAGTAAGATTTGGCAGGTGGCAGATGGGTCATGGGTGGTGCAAGGTGCACATGGACGACACATAGTGCGTGCAGGGAATGTCAGTTACACACAGATAATGTGTGATGCACACAGATGATGCAGGTGCATGTGGGTGATGTGTAGTGCACATGGTGTAGCGGGGCGCTCTGGCAGAACAGGACGGGAGTGGCAGGGGTCCTGGCGCGGTGGCAGGAGTCCTGGCTCGTAGTCGGTAGTCCTCGCGTGTGTCGTAGTCTGTCCTCGATAGACAGAGCCGTAGCCTCCCGCCATAGAGGTCTGGCCTTGGTTCCCTTGCAGTCCGTGCCCGTTCCATCTGGTGATGAGAGTGGTCTTCGCTCCCCGTGCTTGACATCTGAGATCTGAGTCCTGGTTTTCGCATTTTCACATTTTTTTGCTCCGGTCTACTTTTCGACTTCTCTTGGTTTCTGGTCCCCGAATTTCAAATTCATGTCTATAGAACCTGTCCCGCTCTTCTATGGTGACTATAGCGGCAATGAGGAACCGTCTACGTGGTTCACAGAATTCCAGCTCTCCCTTCCAACAACATGGACCGACACTCAGCGTGTCCGGCGCTTCTCTATGCAACTCGTGCCCGGACAAATGGCAGACCAGTGGTTCCAGTCACTCAACTCAGTCCAAACTGCCACATTTGCGGCACTCACGATAGCTTTTTTCAAACGGTGGCCACTTCTGAAACCGCCCAAGTTATCTCGTGCGCAGCAGAGAGAGCGCGTGGCTGCGCATGCACTGAAAGAGGGTGATATTGGAGCATTGGCGCCCAACGGCAACTTTGCGCATGTTGTATGGGCAACTGAGATCTCGCAACTTGCTTTGGGTATGGGAGATTTAAAAGGAGATTTGATTGAGGATGTGCTCGAGGGCATCCCCGACCTCCTCAAGGACCACCTAACATGCAGTTACTCAACATGGGACGAGTTCGTTGAAGATGTGCTACGAGTTCCCAGCATCAAGCTCCAGCGGAGTTGTGAGAAGTTGGAAGATAGGAATCGTCGAGACGCTGACATTGCGCAGTTGAAGGCATGGAGTTCGTCTGTACTGTTGCCATCCTATCTACCGTCTTCGCCAATCACCAACACTAACCTTCATACTGCCCCGCCCACTTGGGCAGATGATGTGTGCTACACAGTTGCTCAGACTCGACCTTCGCGCGATTTTTCGGCCCTTCGCACTTCCTGTCGCAACCCATGGTCCAGTCTTCAGTACCGGCGTCGTCGTTTGCGGACTCATGTTCAACTCCCTCACACAGTATTTGCAGTACTCCCACATCACTCACACTTGAGACGCTATCCAACATTCTTCGACAACTCGCCATATCATTTTTCCCACCATGCTACTAGTACACCACATTGTCCTACTTGCCGGTGTCAAAAACCTCTCCGTCTCGTTCAGCCGCCGCATTCTCGTCATTTTCGGACTGCGGCCACACATTCGTCGTTCGTGGTACAACCGCGGACGGTTGCATTTGGAGAGGGGGGAGGTGTACCAGGGTGGTGGTCTGGCGCAGGTTTCCGCACTCCCGCACGTTCGTCTTTCGTTGTGCAACCGCGGACGGTTGCATTTGGAGGGGTGGCATATGTAGCGGGGCGCTCTGGCAGAACAGGACGGGAGTGGCAGGGGTCCTGGCGCGGTGGCAGGAGTCCTGGCTCGTAGTCGGTAGTCCTCGCGTGTGTCGTAGTCTGTCCTCGATAGACAGAGCCGTAGCCTCCCGCCATAGAGGTCTGGCCTTGGTTCCCTTGCAGTCCGTGCCCGTTCCAATGGTTGGTGCTGGGAGCACACAGATTATACATGGTGATGTGGGTGCATGCAGGTGACACATAGAATGGTGGAGGTGCATGCAGTTGATGCTGGTAGCATGTTGATGGTGCATGGTGGTGTGGCCAGCATCATATGAGTACAGGAGAAATAAATGCATTGATGTGAGACGTGCAGATGAGATGCAGATGTCATATGGATGGGTGAAAATGGCCATGAACAAAGAGCCAAGTGAGGACAATGGTGAAAATCAAGTGTGGATGGTGCAATATTGATGGTGCAGGTGCTGTGAGTGTGCAACATGTTGCCAGCATGTGTCAAAAAGGATATGTGGGAGAAATCAGATGGGTCAAAGCAAAGTGCCAACAAGAGGTGGTCATCAGAGCTCCCCACAGGAGGTGATACAAGTCATAGTTAGTAGAGTTACTTTCGGATAGTCATACTTTGCACAATTGATCTTTTGTTCATTCAGAATGATTGTTTGGCTTGACCGCTGCCATTTCGCATCTTGCTATCTCTGAGTTCTTTCAATAGGCTTTGCATAGTCGTACTTTGGTACCCTCGCAAGTCTTATACTTTGACATACTTTGACATACCCACTGTATTCCACTCTCAGAACCTTTGCTGTTCATCGGAAGCTCTTCGGATGCTTCATGCAACCTCAAATCTTTGTTTTTTTTTGACTTTGGACCACCTTTGCTCGCATCGGACAAGTACTTTGGTACTTCAGACACATCTTTGGAACTCAGAAGGCACTTTGGGTAACCTTTCCTTTTCTCATCTTCAATCTTAACAAGATATCCCTTGCATTTATATCAAGAGATAGATCTATAGGCAGTCTCTTTGGGATGAGCATCACACTCGCACATTGAGTTCTAAGGTGACACTATTGTAGCACCTACAAAGAATCAACTCTTTACACTACTTTAATCTACTGGGTCATCACCTAGAATCTCTTTCAACTAAGTCCCCAACTTAGTTGTCTGATCCACCATTCTAAGGAAGCCGTCACCACTTGCCTTAGCCAGAAACCTTGACCTCTCATTTAAGAGTAGAACACTGTCCATCTCTAGCTTGCCCATTTGAACACAGATGGCTCAACTTATTCCAGTCGTAACACTTCCCCTTTTACTTGAATGATGTAGTAATTGATCCATCTCATAGGATGCTTGCAACAATCTTTGTTCAAACCTTGGTATCATTTTTTTTGCTTCATCTGCTGCTTGCAGCACCTCCTTAACCCAACAGATCTTGGTGTGATTTCACATGTTACTAGTCAAATGAGCATTTTTCTTATCAAGGAACTGATGGACTTTGACCCTGCCACATCTCTTGATAGAGCATTTAAATACATATTTTCAAGGATGGATGCACTTACTCAATATATCCTCAGTGATTTCCTTACTGAAGCTATCTTCATGATTACTCTCATTGCTATTAATCTCATCACTGTTAATGATAATTGCTTCATCAGTGTGCAATGCTTCTTTTTCTCCTCTATTCAAACAGTAGCCTGGTAGTGTTACAAGTAACATTGGTCACATGGCCCCCCTATCATTTTCCCTTCATCCTCGCCCTCACCATCTACTGGCTCATGCTCCTTTACTGAATATCTGTTGACCGGATCCTCAGGACCATTGTAACGAGACAACAATAGCTGAATACTACACGAAGCAAGTAATCAGCAATATAAAAATGTTGAGGTCTTGTGCGGCCTAGTCTGCTATACTTGTAGACAAGTGCATTCGACCCGAGGGGTTAGCTATCTGGTATTAGTCTGTAAGTGGTGGAATGTCAAGTGATCAAAAGTCCGAGTGCAGGAAACAAAGTCCGAAGGTATAATCATGAGTCTGACGCCAAAGCATCGGGTCTGATGTTTTCGGGTTAGCAGACTAGCAGGTTTTGGGTGCAGGTTTGTCGGATTATGGAGAATGGTGATAGCAAGTGTTGGGAAAGCGAGCGGTATGCAGAATATTGATAATGACAGGTGTTTCGGATGGAAAGAGCAATAATATTCGCAATAGCAACTAAGAACTACGAAATATTGGGTTTGACCACAAAGTGTCGGGGAACAGCTCTCCACTACTTGGATCCTGAATAATGCTAGAGGTCAGTCCAATATATATGTAAGTACGCAGAAATGCGGAACCCATAGGTGAAAGTAGCGGTGGAGTATTTCGGATCCAAAGTACATGTAAACAAACATGAGGCACTGCGGACTATGGGAAAACATGTAATAGTGCTGGCTACAATGTGAGTATTGTGCGAAATAATGAACTACGCACCTAGTGGGGCTAGCAAGACAGGACAGGACACGGATAGGACAAGTGCACGGGAAAATATCGGGTCCAATGCGCGGGAAACGTCGGGTCCATCAGTCAAAGCGTCGGGTCCAATGCCAAAGCGTCGAATTGAACGGGAAGTGATTATCGTGCAATGGGCATTAGACATGAATCGTGAATCAGTTGAATACGAGCCTAGCGCAAGCTCGAGTGCTACACCGCGCTCGGACTTTTGATCACTTGACATTCCACCACTTACAGACTAATACCAGATAGCTAACCCCTCAGGTCGAACGCACTTGTCTACAAGTATAGCAGACTAGGCTGTGCAAGACCACAACATTTTATATTGCTGATTACTGTCATATCCTGCGTTCTGGACCCGGACCTATCACACTCATCATTTCCGGATTTCCGGATCCGGCCGACTTCTATGTATCGTCCGGATCCGACCCGTGTCTAACTTCCGTGCCTTATCCCTTTGGTATTTCCCTTATCAGTTAGTACGCTTTATTTTCCGTCCCTTATTCATTTCTGTCTTCATTTTACTAAGTTCCGATAGACTAGTGATAGTCGTCCCATATGTTTTCTTCATAGCTTTACATAGCTTCGCACTGCACTTACTGTTCTCTGTTATGTCCTCAGTAGTATATAAACCCCTGTACAATCTCTGTAGTTTCCTGAGTTCGAATATCATCTTAGACTCTGCTCATTCCCTCCTCCGTCCGACTTGAGTTTCTCTCTCATTGACCTCCGCTCGTCTTAGGATCGACTCCTATAGACTTGTCACCTCCGCCTCTACCTCTGGTAGTCCTCCGCTGTTTCCTTTCTAGTTCGGACTTCGTCCGGATTAGTCTTATCTCTTGTTTCCGAACGTCCGCTGGAATTCCCGCGCATCGGACATCGTCCGGTAACCTTCGGACATCGTTCAACAACCCTCGGAAGTTAGGGGCACGTACTCGGGTAAGGGGCGCAGCGCACGAGCTGAAGCCAAGCCCTTCGGATCCAACCCTTGAGCACGTTCTTAACACCCAGTGAAAATCGGTCAGATGCCCTCACACGGAGAACAACGGATTTGTAAGTTTGGAGTAGTCAGTAGACCTAGATCGATGGAAATCTAACTTGTGCAAACAAACGTTCAACAATATGTGTTTGATTTGAGCTGATAAGACTGCACACGCTGAAATCTCCTGCACACTGCGCAGCTCAATGTGTTCAACGAGTCTCGAACAACGTTGATTTTGTACTTTATCACAATTGAGGCTACTCGAAATCAATCCAAAGCCTCCCAGGCCTTGAAATGTACATTTTTTTCGTTCACTGCACAGCTACTAAGTACATAACATTATAGTTAGCCTATGGATGCAGAATATTGGTGCTGCTGTCGGAAATACTGTCATGGGCAGCAGAAATGTCTGAAGTCCCTCAGGACATGGCAAAGACACCTGCAGGAGGCTGATGAGGATGAGAAGCCTCGAGTGCGAGCTGCACGGCTCTCTCGGTCGTTCCAAGACTTTGTTGCTACTACAAATGACACACCAACTGCAGGACCATCTCTCGTGTGACCTTCTGTTGCCTCTGGTTCAGGACACACACTATCTAAATCCCCAGTTCCTTCCAGTGACGATGATGGACCTTCACGCAAGTGCAGATGTGGATCAGGAGATCCGATTTTTGATGTAAGATAAATGTACAATCTAGCTTGCCTGGCTAATGCTATAGTGATGTAGGATGACAATCGTCCACATCCCCCAGCTAGTCCAGACCATGATCAATACATGCCGGATCCAGACTTTGATGGCTTGCCCAGAGATCTTGACATAGAGCCTATTGAAGGTTGCGATAATGACGAGCTGCATAGAGGGCCTGATGTACCACCTGACAATCTTGACAATAATGAAATGTGTGCACCCCATCAAAATGAGCACAATGAGATACCACCTGCAGCACATTGGCATAATCCACTGAAAGATCTTGACCTAGATCAGTTGTCTCGTGATGCGAAATGTTTTGAACTTCAACGAGATATGCAATTTATTCTCGCGCTGCATAATGCTACTCTCAACGACGGTGTGGAACTTATCGGAGATGCATTGGAGCGTTTGTGAACCCCACCACAAGCACAAGCACAGCTCGACAATCCTGATATTGAACATGGCATTTCGCTTTTTCTTGCCCTCAAGCATGTGTCCAAGAGTGCTTTCAACAAGTCTTGTGCTGCTGCACTTCACTGTCACCCTGAGGACAATATCCCAAGCCTCCATCAAGTCAAAAAAATCATATCTGATCTTTCCGGTATCACATCAATTATTAAGGACCAGTGCATAAACTCTTGTGTTGCATTTGTCAGTCCATATGCTGATCTCGATAGCTGCCCAACATGCAACAAGCCTCGCTATGACCCCATTCAACTTCAGCGGAGCAGAGGGCATATTAAACGTGCTTGCCAAATCTTCCATACCTTTCCCATTGGTCCACAGCTTCAAGCATTATGGCGCCACCCTGATTCTGCGGAGCTTATGCATTATCGCAACCAGCGCACGCAGCAAATCTTCGAAGAAGTTGCCCGCAATGGGGGTGTGCCGGATGCATATGATGATGTCATTACCGGTCGTGCATATCTCGAGGCTGTTCAGCAGGGGCATATCAAACCTGAAGATATGGTTCTGATGATGTCACTCGACGGGGCTCAACTATACGAGACAAAACAAAGTGATGTTTGGATTTACATTTGGATTGTCATCAATATCTCTCCTGCACACCGCTACAAAAAGAAACATGTCATTATTCACTGCGGAAGTGAGAAACTGATCAGACCTGGAAAGGGTACGAAAAGACGATGTAAACAGTATCTAAACAGATGTAGCAAATGACACGGATTCCGAGGTGTTAGAATCTGGAGAGATCCTCAATTCAGACTGTTATCCAACACTGGAAAACTCGATGTTGCAGAGGTGCACAGAAACAGTAGAACCTAAACCATATGTCTGAATTGTGTCTGAATATGATCATGATTGACTCGGATTAGTATCTAGTTACAAATGTGCAGATCCCTATGATTCTGGGGATTTGCCAGCTTCTGGGTGCTTCGCACTGGCTTTTCCCCATTCCCCACAGCCCCCTTGTTCGCCTAACAATGTACGGGGCACAGCGCAGCCCTAGCGGTGCTCCAGAAAATCAGCCAATGAACGACACGAACTCGAATCCATACCAGTTTGGTTCCCCAGGCCACGACTCAAACCCGAGTCCATACCAGTTTCTGCCTCTACTGACTCCTGGAACCCCGCTATCGAATGCTGGCGGGGCGGTCATGCGCTGCCACAGGTGGATGATTTTTTCAGTCAACCGCCTCAGGCTGGTGAAGCCGCAAAGCCGCTGGCGCAGGAATATTGAACGCCGTCCCATATAATGCGTCCCCCTAGCGTATCACAAAACTTAGTCACTCCGTCGTTTCAGGGAGGGACTCCATACCTGGGACACAGCTCACACACTCCATTCTCAGGAGTCTTCAGGGTCTTGTGCACCCTCTCTCGGACCTGGAGGTGACTACGGTCAGCTTTCGGGTCCTGCACATCATCAGCCCCATATGATGCCGCACCTAGGCTTCAATCGTGGTTCTCTGTATCACGATTCTGCGGGGTATGAGCTTCAGAACTAATCAGGCCTTGTTCCCCTGCTCTGTATGCCCATGACCTCATGCTATGGTATCATCGACAAGAGAAGTTTGAGCTAGGTCGTTCAACTGATAGATAATATTGAGTGCCAATATCGCAGACAGAGGAACAAACTTACAGCCTTCTTGGCCTTGTACCAGCGGGTGAACTCTGCCAGAGTCTCTTTCTCCGTGTCGCTACTATCGAAGGTCTCTTCTGTATCGATCCTTGCCACAGTTCCAGCTGCGGACTTCTTCCAAGCATATTGGTTAGTATGATTAGCTAGCTACAAGGATGCATAGTACTTACTTTATATTTCTGGGCCTCTTGCCAGTGCATGACTTGAAGTTGGTCAGGAGTTTTGGATTCGGTTGCGCTGAGGTCGACATGTTCAGGAACTTGTAGTAATCTGGGCCGCTTGGTGGGCTGTCTGAGTGTGATTTCGACTGTCTACAAAGGTACTTAGTTAGTCGGTTGTATTTAAATCTAAAACTTACCATAGGCCCTGGCCGCTTGGTTTCAAAGGTAAAACTGAATGCCTGTAGTTTCGAAGGTAGTTCAAGCTTGATCTTATCTGCGTCGTCCGACATAGTGCGAGTTAATGATGGACTTAAGAGAAATTTTTCGAAAAACGTACCTCACTTAAATCCAATCGTATGCAGACGTCAAAATAGTGGATTTCCTGGGTCAGTTAGTGTTGGAACAGCAAGTATTTGAAGAGAATAAATGGACGTCGGAAAAGACATGGTGGCGAAGTCCGAAAAGCATCTGTTTACGTTTGTAGCTGTGGACCAAACGAAGGCTTTGCTTCAAAATCTACGATACATCGGATTTGCGTCGGATTAACAGCTAGGTACATTTTGTGTCTGCTCACTTGCCCTTTCTCCCTCGGAATATGGTCTGATCAGTTTCTCACTTCCGCAGTGATTGGTGCTGTCATTCCTGGGCCCAATAAGCCTAAATATATTCTGTCATTTCTCTATCCAGGTCTCCACCATCTCGCAGCTCTCCAGCGTGAAGGACTCACAATCTGGGATGCTCGTCATGACGTGACATTCATGTCCCATCCATTCCTGTTCCTCACACTCGCTGATGGCCCTGGACTGACATGTGTGAGCAACCTTGTAGGACATAGTGGAAAGAATGGTTGTCGGATGCTATGTGGTGTCGAAGGCCGTCGTCAACCAGGTGGCCATTACTATCCTGCCCTTCTCAAGCCCAATGACTACAGTGTCTCTGGGTGTGATCATGAGGACCTTGACCCTGCTGCTACACAATTAGGCTCATCAGAGGATTATGTCCGAAGACTTCGCATTTTAATGGCATCACCGAATCAAGCACAGTATGAAAAACATCGCTTACAAACTGGCATCGTTGGCCCCAGTATCCTTCTAGGTCTTGACCTTGACCACATCCTTGGCATTCCAGAGATTTTTTTGAGCGAGATCATGCATTTTTCAGGTGCCAACATGGCTGCTTTGTTTACAGACTTATGGTGTGGCACAATGAAGAACTATGCCCCAGATGACCGTGCTATGTGGGACTGGGCAGTCCTTGTTGACGACATGTGGGAAGAGCATGGCTCTGCAGTTGCTGTATGTTGGCCATATCTTCCAGGCTCATTCTACAATCCCCCACAAAACCCTGCCGAAAAAATGAACACGCATTATAAAGCCCGCAAGTACATCACATGGCTCTTTGGTCTTGCTCCTGCATTGCTTTATGGTATTCTTCCACACAAGTATTGGGTCAATTTCTGCAAGTTCACACAAGCCCTTCGTATCATGAGCCAATACAGCATAACCTCTGCTCAACTCATGGATGCCTTCGTTAAGTTCACAGAATGGGAAGGTGAATTTGAAGAGATTTACTATCAATGTCTCGCACACCGTCTCCATTTTGTTCGCCCATGTGTACACTTATCAAACCACCTTGCTCTCGAAGCCTCTCGTGTCGGCTCACCTATCTGTTCATCTCAGTGGACCATAGAAAGAACTGATGTTGAGTTTGATCTCCGTCAACCAAAATTGCCATATGCATGCCTCACACAGGTATGCTTGCTTTGTTGCCAAACCAATGCCATCAAATCTATGTTTCCACACTTTGATCCACCAGATGTACTTGCTCCACAATACTCTCTGGATATTGGCAATGGCTATGTGCTTCTCCGTGCCCATGACAAACGGTCACATCATGCTGCAAGTCCTGCAGAGGCAGCGGCAATGGCTGACTTTCTTGGCCATGAAGCTCCGAAATTTTTTCATTGGGCCTGTCTCCGTCTTCCTAATGGTCAAATTTCACGATCAGCTTGGAAAGAAAGAGACCGACCAGTAGAACATTCACGATCAGCCCGAAACATCAAGGCAAGTTCTTTAGCCTATTGAAACAACCTTTCGAAACTCAACTAACTTTGATGTTTAGCTTGAAATTGACGGAGCTACACATTTTGCTGAAGTGCAGTTTTTCACGCAGCTGGCTGCTACAGCAAATGCTGAACCTCAGGATGATGAAGACAACAAAGAGTTCTTAAATCGATTGCAAGGCCCAGAATGGCATTTCAAAAACATCGCAGTTGTCTCTGTCTATTCTCCTCCTGATGCTGCACTCCTAGAACTGTCTTTTGGTACAGTTTGGTCATGCAAACACCAGGGTGAACACGGACTGCATGTTGTGGAGATTGAACAGATCCAGGCAGTCGTCACTGTAATACCCCATCAACCCACCTTACCATCTGGAGTTACTGAAGATCGTTTTTTTTGTCGTGGAGAGAGCTGGTTTGGATGTTTCAACAACTGGAGTATTTCTTGAAGAGAACAACGACAATGGTGACAGTGATGAGGAAGAAGGTTGATTTTATACTCAGGCTATAGTAGTACACCTCGCTTCGCAGCTGGCTCCTGGTTTTCTTTTGACACTTCAAGCTGATAACTATTTGACATTTTGACAAAGTCACGGTGTGACAACTTGTACTAGTAGGCAGCATGACAATATCATATGATATTCACATCTCTTGATTATACCACTATCATATACCATCATCATGTCCTTCACACCTGCAAACCATCACACTCTTTCTGCAAACTTGTACTCTTATTTAAACAACACTGGCACTCCTTCTCCGAACTTTGCAGCATCATCAAGTCGTAGGAAAATAACCGATCCTTTCATTTCAGACACTTCTTCTACATCAGAACACAGACCACTGTTCTGACAACCAATGAGTAAATCATCATCGCTGCACAATAACGTGAGTTTTTCCCTTCATTTTCGTATCCAAACATCGTATATACACTACAAATAGGGCGCATATAGTCACTCTTTTGACTCAGTGTTTCAACTACAAGCTCAGAATGAGCAATTAAAACAAGATGTAATTGCTTTAACTGCCTCTTGTGATGCTTATCAGTAAGTTTGCATTTCTGACAGTTGAATTTGCTGATACATCCGATTAAAATTCTTAGGACCGCTTTTTGACTCTCTCAGGACAGCTATCTTTGTCCGACAATGTCTCTGCATACACGATCGAAAATGGAGCCAGGATCAGCATCAAAACGACCTCTGGCAACGACGATCGGGAGCCCGTCAACCCAGCAAAAAAGGAAGACTATCCTGATGTCAAGTTTTGGACACATCAAGATTTCAAACGATGGGAACGGACAGATGGACTGTGTGCAGCAGCAGATCAAGGCTCACTTCCTTTCCTAGAAAAGTGTGATGGCAATGTCTTCTCCCCTAATGAGCTCCGTGACGTCATGAAAACTTTCCGCTCAGTATGGTTTGGACTTACTCATCAAGACAAGGCTCCGGCATCCTGGGGGAAAGCAATTCCTGCAGCGAAAAACTGGCTATACACTGAAGTTTCACGCGCTGTAACGAGACAACAATTGCTGAACACTACACGAAGTAAGTAATCAGCAATTTAAAATGTTGTGGTCTTGCACGGCCTAGTCTGCTATACTTGTAGACAAGTGTGTTCGACCCAAGAGGTTAGCTATCTGGTATTAGTCTGTAAATAGTGGAATGTCAAATGATCAAAAGTCCGAGCGCGGGAAACAAAGTCCGAAGGTATAATCACGAGTCCAACGCCAAAGCGTCGGGTCCTATGTTTTTCGGGTTTAGCGGACTAGCGGGTTTCGGGTGCGGGTTCAGCGGACTACGGAGAATAATGACAACGAATGTCGGGAAAGCGAGCGGTATGCGGTGAATATCGATAAAGACGGTTAGTTCGGATAGAAAGAGTGGTAATATTTGCAATGTCAACTAAGAACTACGAAATACTGGGTTTGACCACAAAGCGTTGGAGAATGGCTCCCCACTACTTGGATAATGAATAATGCTCGAGGTCAGTCCAATATATATGTAAGTACGTAGAAATGTGGAACTCATAGGTGAAAGTAGTGGTGGAGTATTTCAGATCCAAAGTACATGTAAACAAACATGAGGCACTGCGGACTATGGGAAAACATGTAATAGCGCTTGCTATGACGTGAGTAATGTGCGAAATAATGAACTACGCACCTAGTGGGGCTAGCAAGACAGGACAGGACACGGATAGGACAAGTGCACAGGAAAATATCGGGTCCGATGCGTGGGAAACGTCAGGTCCGCCAGTCAAAGTGTCGGGTCCGATGTCAAAGTGTCGGATTGAACGGGAAGTGATTATTGTGCAACGGGCATTAGACATGAATCGTGAATCAGCTGAATACGAGCCTAGCGCAAGCTCGAGTGCTACAGCGCACATCCTGAGTTGGCACTGAGTGAAGGCTACTGGAAGATCGAGGCCGTCGCAACCGAATGATACTCATCATGGACAAGTACCCATAAAAAAGCCGTGCAGGCAACTCTTCATGCCCGTGATGTTGATGTCAAGCCACTTGGTCATGCGGAATCCAAACAAGGAGGTCAGCGCAAGTGAAAGATGGATAGTCGGACACCGGACAGTTCTTCAGATGTTTCGATTGCAACTCAGGAGGATTCCATCACCAAAGACTTGGATTGTGCCGACCAACCAAAACGAGCTAGAGTGGACAACAAGGATGCCGACCCTTCAACGGAAACATCAACTACCATCAATGTCATTCAAGTTGCGACACCCAAAAGCCCCAGTGTCATCGTTCCCGCACCACGTCCTGTAATTCTTTTGAAAAATCCATTGTGAGTCTAGTTACGACATTTTTGCCTTTACTGATAAGGTTACCGCGACAGCAAAGACACGATAAAACTTTTGAAGGAGAAACACGAAGACTCCGCAGCTCAGAAACAGCTCCAAATATTGAATGATACTCCTCCTAGCATGGCCACTTCGAGTCCTTCGACATCAACAGCAGCTCCAACAGCTCCAGCGCCAATGCTCATTGACTCGATGTCTGAGTCTACTAGCGCTGATGATACTACTGCACCTGCCCGCACATCAAACTTAGATATTCTCATGCCTGTCACCACCACACCTATTCCTACTACCATTGTCACCGTGCCTATTTCTACTGCTGTCACCGGTGTGCCTGTCCCCACCACATCAAACTCGAAGGATACTACAACTGCACCTATGAACACTACCAATACCAAGAAATTCTGTCCGGCTACTACCAAGAACGGCAGGTTAGTGTGGCTCCCTGTTTTATTTTCCGATAACTCAACATTTTTCTTAGAAATCATTGCACTCATCGCTGGCTGAAGCAGCTAATGCCGAACAGATCCTCGCAAGACTTCAAGGTATATTGGGACTCGCTCGAGAAGACCCGTCAAGCGGTATCTTTTTTGATTCTTCTTATCGTGTTCTAGTCTGCTAATTGTAATACCTACTACTGCAGAGCTACGACATCGAGGCTTCGAGTCTGGTAAGTATCAATCCTATTCCTGCTGTGCACTTATTCGTGTCTTTTGTTTAGGTTGCAGACAGTGTGTGGACTGTGAACACAGTCGACATTCTCGCAAAATTCTCCAGTGGCACGTTGCATTAGCTAGGTGCTGGGTATTGTGAGCAGGGGTGGGTAGTAGGACGGAGGAGCTGGTATGAATGGGCGGGCTGGTAGCCTATTTTTATAGTGTTTTTTCGTTGCTTTGTTGCAGTCTAAATGCATTGTTTTCCGTCATTTTGCATCAATACAATCTGAGAAGCAACATACATTCAAATCTACGGAAATATAACTACTCGATGTTTTGTATACTGGCGTCAATCAGCGTCGCGACCGGTCGTCTGAGTATCGACGGAACACACCATTTGTCGACGCTCATATACGGACATCCAGCTGTTCAGGTTCCGTCGATTTCCGTTGTTCTCCGTGTGAGGGCATCCGACTGATTTTCACTGGGTTTGACCCTTGAGCACATTCTTAACACTCAGACAGAAAATGACTCATAATAACTCAGTTGTCAAAATGTTCCATATTGACTTGTTCACTTCTCAAATATTCTCATCTATAAACTTTCTCCACTCAAATATCTGACTAATTCATTTCATCTGACTGGTGATATATTGAAGCGTTATCTTGGGTATGTTCCAAAACATACAGAAAGTTATGAGGAATATGTGTGAAGATATAAGAGATCATGAGAAATGCTGAATAATCTGTTGTAGTATGTTTGGAACTGATCTTTGAACCAGATAAGTATTAATTTGAATGGTTAAGTTGTAATATAAGGTCTTCAGGTCTGAAAATTACTCAAATAAAATCATAAGGCAGTGTAAAAAGTTTGTAGTAATTTCATAGAGCAAACATAAGAAACTTCAAGGCTAAAAAGTAGCCATGACCATGCACAAAACCGGTTTGGTGTGTGTCACCACTTCGAGACCAACAAGTTTGCACTTAAGGGCTTCTCCATGAACAGGCACAAAGACCATCCTAATATGCTTATCCAAGGTGCCACCATCCAGCCAACTTCAACTCACTGTTTCCTTGGAGTAATCCTTGACCAGGAGCTTTGTTGGAAGGCTCAAGTAGACAATGTGGCCACACATAGAACAACATACATACTCTAGCTGCACTGTCTCTCCTCTGCTGCTAAAGGACTGCCAATGTGTTTAATGTGACAGCTATGCCAAGCTGTTGCAGTACAGAAAATGCTCTACACTACTGACCATTAGTTTTCTCCAGCTTTCTGGACTGGATCAGACAACCTATAGAGAGGATCCATCAGTGTTACAAGATGACTGTCTTTGGTCCAACGACTTGCAGTGATAGCCATCACTAGGGCTATGAGGACAATGGCAACTGATGTTCTTGAGGCATGTGCTAACCTCCTTCCCACCACATTACTCCTACAGAATACTTGCCACTGCACCATCATCTGACTCATCACCCACCCTAGTACACATCCTCTCTATCTGTTGCTCAGAAGAGCTATGTAGCACCATATTAGCTCACATCGCTCTTTCCTCCACAGACTCACCCATCACTATACCATTGATCTAGATAAAGTAGAAACACTAATCTAGCACCAAGAACCCATAGACTACACTAACAGCAAAGGGACAGCTATTGCTGAATATAAGCAACTAACAGATGTTATTCAGGTATACTATAATGGATCAGAATATAAGGATAAGATTGGTGCCGCAGCAGTGCTATTTTGTACTAGGAAAAGTCCTAGAACACTGAGATATCACTTGGATACTGAGAAAGAACATACTGTTTTCGAGGCCGAGGAAGTTGGCTTGACACTAGCCGCAAGACTCATTGTTGCAGAATGTGACCTAGCCTTCCTCTATTGATATCAGTGGACAACTAAGCCTTCATTTAGACTGGTGAGAGTTTCTGCTCATATCCAGGATCATATTTGGCAGATTGTTTTTGCAGAATGATGCAACAAGTTGTGAAGGACCACAACAATTTTGCAGTCTCAGTACATTGGGTGCTAGGGCACTTGAATGTCCATGGAAATGAGGAGGTGGATAAATATGCCAAGCTCACAGCAGAGAGCACGTGGAACAATAGCTCGTGTCCCTGGCTACCCAACTTCCTATGCCATGGTGCTCTGCCCCTAAGTATCTCAGCACTCAAGGAAGTCCATCGTAAAGATATGCACATCCGATGAGAACACCTATGACACAAGTCTCCATATTTTGCATGCATGCATTAGATAGATCCCAAACTGCTACAAAGATCATTTCTTAAGCTATCCATAGCATTTCCCAAATGACTCACCAGCCTATACATGTCTCTCTGCACTGGCCATATCCCTCTCAACAAGCACCTGCATCACATAGGAGTCACTAGCCTACTTTGTGCCCATTGCACACAAATTGAGGAGATGATGCACTATCTTCTCATCACCTATCTTTACCACCGAAGAGAACATCATACACTTACCTGTACACTTGGCTGCAAGGCCTCCTCCATCCCCTACCTACTATCCAACTCTCTTGCTATACCTCATCTAGTTCAGTTCATCAATGCTACCAGGAGACTGAGAGCGACCTTTAGTGATATCCCACTTCCTCATGAACCTTCTGAATGATGACTTCTGCCCCATTTCTAGCACCACAAGCACTGCATTGACATACACATGCATATATTATTCTCATATACAACATAACACACTCATCTACATGGAATCACTCACACTCACCCTTGGCCTTAGTCGGCCGGATGGGAGAAGTTTACTGTCAACCTTTTTGGCTCTCTCATATATATACTATCCTACTGTCTCCAACCAGATTTCTATACTAGACTGTGCAAGCAGCTGAGTACTTGTTCAGTTCTTCATTAGACAGTCTACACTTACTGCATACACATTACAGCTATCTTATCCTCAATAGGTGGTGCATCTAAAATGGCCAGCAGGAATAGTGAACTGGTAGAGGTACATCCTATACCAGGGCATTCGTGTACCTAAAGATGTGTTTAAAGACATACATGTCCTATAGGCTAGATAGTTTGGTCCATAGAGTCTCACTCTCCATAGGATAATAATTGAAATTTTTTTTTTAAAGTTGTTTTTTTGTTAAATCATCTTCTCTTTGATACTGTTCCCAATAGTATGACTTCATATTTCACTAAGTACTTTCTCTCCAAAGATCATCAAATATGTTTGGTTTTGTAATGAGATGAGGTCACGATGTCCAACTCTGTAACCCACCTAAAGTCTAATATGAACTGTTTCACCACTAAGGCCCATTACTTAGGTATATGAGATATTTGGGGCAAAAACAAACTTAAGAGCAAATACTCAGGAGCAGACTATTGAGGCAAAAGAGGCAATAGACAAGCTACTTAGTATGTGCAGTTTTTTATAGTACCAAAAATTGCTATGTATATGAGCAGCATGCTTCTTTTTACTGGAAGGTCCTATAAAAGTGAGTGTATAATGCTGTTAATGATAACCCATATAGGCTGATATTATGTGTTAAGGTCATACTCTCGTAGGATCAGATCCGAAGGACTTCGGTGTCATATCCTGTATTCCGGACCTATATCTGACGATGTTCCCATGCCTCATCCGGACATCCAGATCTCCTATCCATGTCTCCAGACCTTCAGCTTCTCTATTTTGCCCAATTCCCAGATCCAATGTCCAGACATCTGATTTGACATCCACATCTCTGGATCCGACCTATCTGTCATGTCCAAACTCAAACCTTAAATCAGCGCCCATCCCCTTATGGTAATCACGTGTCTCTGGACTTCCGAACATCCGGATCCGACCCGCGTCTATCTTCCGTGCCTTTTCCCTTTGTACGTTCCTTCTCAAGTTAGACTATACTCATTTTCTGTACCTCATTTCATTTCCACCTTTATTTTACTATATTCTCATTTCCGTCTTCATTTACTATTTTCCGATAGACTAGTGTTAGACATTTCTACATGCTCCGTCCATAGCCTCACATAGCCTCGCACTGCGCTAACTGATTCTCCGTTATGTCCTTTGTAGTATATAAACCCTGTAAAGTCTCTATACTTCCTCAGTCTGAATATCACATATTAGTCCTCGCACTAGATCTCACACTAAGTCCTCACATCAGTTCTAGTCCTCCAACTTAGTCAATATCCATCTCAGGCCTAGGGAGGCATTCCCTAGGTCAGAGCTCCGCTCCTCCACTCCTCCGATCCACTATTCCTCCAAGTTTCCAGAAGTTCTTCCGGAACTTTCCCACGGTCCTCCGGACCTATTCTGCTTCAGACTTTGTCCTTGCAGCCTTTCCTCTGTTTGCTTCTACTTAGGACAAGTCCTGAGTAGCCATTACACATATCCCTGTCAGGACGAAACTCCATTGTAATTTCCGGAAGTTTCCCGCACTCATCCGGAAGTTTCTCGCACTCGTCCGGAAAGTCCTTCCGAAGTTTCCCACGCTCTTCTGGAAGTCCTTCGGACTTCACTGGACTTCCTCCGGACTTCATTCTGAAGTTAAGGGCACATACTTGGGTAAGGGGCGCAGCGCACAAGCTGAAGCCAAGCCCCTTGGAATCAGTCCTACCCTTTGTGCACGGTCTTAACATTTGGCCTCAGCTCGTATGCTGTGCCCCTTTCCCAAGTACTGTCCCTTATTTCAGAGGCTAACAATAACACATCTGGAGGGTCGGACAAGTCTCATAGTGTTATCCAGATGACTTCCAGATATCGGAAACACGTATACAAACAGAGAATAGACTATCCAAAGATAGAGGCGGAGATGTAGACTATCGGAATCGATCTGAAGTCTCAGAGATTGACAAGAGCTGATTAGACTCAAGTCTGGAGGACAGAAAGAGGACAAACTAAGATGATATTTGAACTGAGGTACTACCGGACATATACACGAGTTTATATACTAAGGGATAACGGAAAGATCAGTAAGCAAGAGTCCGAGGCTATGTATGAAGTGTAAGCAAAGTTTATCAAACATGAGTCGGAAATGAAACATAGGTTAACAGATCAGTAAGCATAACCAGTAGTAAGTATAACCGAGATACTGGGAGTAAAGGAACACTGAATAAAGGAATAGGCTGTGTTTAACGTTATATGAACAGGAAATGAATTAAGAAGCTTATCATATATCGGATTGGAAATGGATCTAATGGATCGGATCGGATCTAAGGTCTGAGGTCCAGATGAGAAGCGTGGATATATGGGATATGACATTATGCTAGGATCCATACTTTCTATTTTTTTGCTGTTGCCATCAAGGAGGCTGGCTCAAATATTATATATCTAGACTGAAATGACAATAAAGTCATCTATGCCTATATTTTTATAGTTAGTTAGTGACCGAAAGAATAAAGAATTTTGCATTTCCTAGCTAGGAATTAAGATCCTTGTACAACAAGATTAGGTATTAGCCATGCTAGCTCTTATATTGGCCCAGTTCAGTGCTCCTATAATAAGTGGACAGAGTATTATATTTATATGTTTCACAGATATACTGCTCTTCAAACATACCAAGCCTGAGACAGTAGATATTATTGTTCTATAGATCATTGTAGAACAATCATGCTATGATTAATATATAGGAACCACTAACATTACATATTATATCAGATGATTTGTCAAATACTCATCTGACTCCTGTGGATGCTATGTATAGTGTTGACTTTAAGCACCAGATACTATTGATATCTGTTCTTGAGTCTAACCTTGATAGAATAAACTTGTGTATATCACTACTGGTTTGTTTTGGTATAGGGATACAACACAGAGTGGGGCTATATAAAGATGGCCTCAAACTGATGTATTTATGTTGTGGTTTTGTACTGCCTAGTCTGCTATATTTAAGAGACAAGTATGTTCAACCCAGGAGTCTGTGATTTGGAAATAGTCTTAGAGGTTAGTGATGAGTATGAGATCAATATTTTGAACATAGGAAACAATGTCATCTGAAAGTGTTGGATTTATTAGGTTTTAGGTTTCAGATTTTGGGTTTAGGTTTGGGATGTCAGAAACTAATAGGTGTGTGTGATATTAACTAAGAACTATGAAATATCAGATTTGACTCCTAAGTATTGGAGAACAGCTTCCCTCTACTTGAATAATGATTGATATTATAAGTCAGTCTAATATTTATTAACCACCAATACCTAATCTACAAAGGTCCAGAAATAATAGTAGTATAAAGTTGGAGCATCGATTAAATAGAATGAAAACATATGACTTAAATACTACCCTGTCATATTCAAGAAAGGCCAAAACTTTGGGTTTATATTTAATACTAATGGTCAAACTGTCACTATGGCTAATAAACATCACCAGCTCTCTATAATAGATATAGAAAAAGAGGCTTCAAAAGTCCTTCAAAAGCTAGAACAGTATATGGAAGAATCTCTATTAAATAAGGTCCACTATTTCTTCCATAGCTTTTGCTCCATCACATTATCTTTTTCTGATAATCAAAATGATAACTACTTATTATTCTGCAGCAATCAAATGTTTCTCAACTATAACCTATTATTCTGTCTATTACAGATAGATCATGCAAATATCTATAAACTAATTCTATCTGCATTATTTAAAACTCTAGTACCAAAGTGAATGAGTTAGTTGCCTAAAGTTAGAGTTTACAGATATAGTACTATGAACCTGACGGAACTAGACTGAGATAATACTATCTTGTATAGTATTTCTATGTTAGTTTTTTGTCATCTAATAAACTAAGGAAGTGATGATGTTTAGAGGTATATATAATGATATTCTAAATAATAAGTAATAAATAAATAAATATAAATTTGAATCTTTGGGGTCACATTGACATGAATAATTGCATATACAGAGGCTTGAGGAACTAATTTGAAAGCATTCAAGTTGGCAAAATAAATGCAGCATTATAATATACAAGAAGCTTATATAATTTATACAATGAAACTAACCATACAATGCAGCCATCTGGGAAGGCTACAAATAAATTGGTTGCATCAGATGGAAGCTTTGTTTTGCATGCATATATGCAGTTGAGTACATAGTGTAGTTGAAGTTTAAACTAAGCTAAGTCACTACTGGTAACTATTAATATGTGGGCATTGCAGTGTATGAGAGCCCTAAAAATATAACCTAGCCTAGCCTAGCATGATCAGTACTTGATGCACTTAAAGTAGTCAACCAACCAACTAACTAACTAACTAACTCACTAAATGGAGCTTGCTTAATTATTGTAGGGCTCCATTCGGATATTTGAGAAATTACTTATAGCTTATTAGGATCCAACATAGAAACCATTTCAGCTATGAGATAGAGTTACAGTAAAATGAAAAACAATTATGATATTATTTATTATTGCAAGTTACATAGTCTATATGCTACACATTTTTATGACTTGGATGCTTCTGTCATGTATTTTCTTCTTTTGCTAGTGGTACACTATTATTAATTGATTACTTGCACTGTCTTACTAGAATGCACAAACACACTTAGAATAAAGATCTTAAATAGTATAGCTAAATTAATAACTAGCCTAATACAGTATTGTAATATTATAATAACAGTGCAATAGTATGCAGAACTAAGATGAATATATGAACTACAACAGTACATAATAAGTCAGAGTAGTATATTATAAATATTTCTTATTTTTATAATTCAAAGATATATACTCTATAGGCTTGTGGTCCATCCTTTTATAGAGTGAGTGCACTTATTCCAATTAAGTTTAATTATAGGAGCTCAGAAAGCTAGTTCATATTTAGTTCTAATTCTAACTTAATAGTAGTATTTTTGTATAAAGATCAAAATAAAAGTTAAACACAATTGAATTAATTAAAATATGTGACTTCAAAACCAACCTCTTTGCTATTAAGGTACTCACCATAAGTATGATGCAGGATTAAAACAAAATATGCTATTATAGTATAGTCTTAGAGTAAGCTAAGCTTTTAATTAAGATGCTGGTTTTATTTCCTCATAATTAGTGGTATTCAAGGTAATTTCCTAAAAACTCGGTAAGCTCAATAAGCTCCATAAAATGTTGGCTAAAGTATCTTGCCAGTTTTGAGTTTCACTGAAGTTCAGGATTAGTCAAGTATGATAAATATCAGTACATTGTTAGAGTGTAAAATGTAGTGCCTGCCCTACATAACAACCGATCTGCATATAGTTTTTCTGCTAGTAAGGACCCAAAACTTTGGAGCAGTGCTTTTGGAGGTGTTGGAAGGTATGGCTAGCCAAAGTGCATAGACATTATCATCATCCATAGATTGCACTTGGCAATAGACATGAAAATCTAGTGGTGCCTATGTTCTCTTCCCCTTTGAAGCAGCTTAAGGTAATATATGTACACACTAGCAGTCATGAAGCATCCTTTCAGATACATCATTGGAAACTATATAATTACATGAAGGATAGGCCAAGCCCTTGATGAGTTTACAGATGTCCCACACACAGAAAATCATTGATACATAAATTCCTTTTTTTCAATATTTTGACAGGCAAAATGAAAGGAAATTTCTATCTTCTTAATCGATGTTTTTTGGATGTTTAATGAAGGAAAATGGAAAAATGCCTGCAGTGTTTGAAGATTGTTTTTGTACTGTGGCCTGGATTGATGAGTTGATGAGTTAGGTGCTAACTTACATATTAATGCCTCTCTGATGAGATGCTGTGGTGATAGTAGATTATGTATTTCTAGCAAACCAGCAAGGGAGCAAAGCAGTGCCTTAGTGCCTTCTGGAGGTATATTTTTCAGGACCCAGCATTCTGCATCACTGTCATCATCAGATAAGAACACCTAGGTAATTATATATGCAAAATTCTCCCCATAGTCATTGAATGATAAACAAAAGTGAGCAGAGAAAACTTTGATGGTGAATTGCATTTGCTATCTCCTTCACAGAAATCTTCACTATCACTATCCTGATTAGGTATCATGACAATAGCATATTGTGCCCTTCTAGTGGACCTATGAGTAGGCATGGTGGTGAGTCATTGTCTAGACTGCACCTAAGCATGGGAAAATAGCAGACAGGTAAATGTGAGGTGCAGGGATATATCTGAGGCTATCAAAAATGCAGAAACATGCAGCCAAAGATGCAGAAAGCACAGGAAATGCAGACAAGGTATAGGATATTTAAAGAAACAAGATTTAGAATGAGGGCAAAGATATATTGTGAGGTAAAGAGCCTTCTATGTCTACCATTGAAGTCTTCTTCTTATTTAAGCTCACAGCATTTTGAGCTTCATAGAAAGGAACATTTGGAATACTATTGACGACACATAATAGTCAGACAAGACATAGAGCAATAAGGGTCTCATGATTGAGGGAGAGGAGTAGCTATGCATAATTCTAGACGATGTAGGTTTGTACAGTGCTAGGCTGCTAGGCAAGGCAGAACTGAATGCTGCACAACTTTAATATACAGGTATTTGTACCTTTTGTAGAAAAGCAAAAGAGTTTTTGTCTATATGAGGGTAAGACAGAGAAGCTATGTATTGCTATTTGTAGCCCACCACCTTTGGAAGATTATCAAGGCTGATGAAACAATGCTAGGAGGAGTTGAACTCCTGTCCAATGTTGTTACCATCATGCATCTTAAAGTCTCCATCTAATACATCCAATGCATTGCCAAGAGGGGCATAGAAAACACCATCACCATCATCATCATCAGCATCAGCATAAGGATCATTATTCATATCACTATCAGGATTGTTGATTGAGTCACCTCCAGCACCAGCCTAGTGTCATGAAGGAGAAGAGAGAGCCCATAAATCAAGTCACTGACTTCAAGCGAGATCTCAAACGAACCAAGACGGCCGCTGTGTACAAGGCACTGATGTTACCTGCACAATGTTGAAGGTTCGTGCGTTTTCGACGGGGCTAGGACTTAAAGCCTTCATCACAATGAGGTTTGGGGGGAGAGTTGGGACTGTGAGAGGTTACTGATACCAAATGACTACTACGAACTTTCAGAATGGAGCTTATCTCGGTCCGATCATTCCAGCCGGTAGCTGGCATTCCCAAATTGTCACGATTTAATCGCTCAATTATTTAGTTACTCAGTTCTCAGACCACCATTTTCTCGACTGTGTATTAGCGAGTTAGCGAGTTCTTAACAGGTATCCTCAACCGAACATTATTCCACTCATAACTAACTAGCCGTAGCCGTAATTTTTTGATGTAACAATCGGTGTGTCCTTGCGTGTTCATCCACGTCAATGGCAACGGCAAACACGCTAAAAATGTGTTAAAAATGCGATCCTGCTTGTGAAAGTTTCGGCGAGTACTGGAAGGCATAATCAGCTCACAAAAACTACCATCATGCAATTTTCAGCACGTAATACAATAACTCTAACAATTTGGATCCATATTTGTGGGGACACCGCGTTTACATTTCAATCCTACAGTGAGAACTGTTTCGGAACTCGGCCTCCAACGAATTCTACCGCTACATTTCATATTGTGAAATTGTTGAGAATGATATGAGGTGATTTTTTTTATTGCTCAGATAGTCCCGCCTCGATATCAGAGGAAGGGCGGGGAAATCCTAAGCTCCAGAACAGATGGTCTTGTCGCGAAAACTCGACCCAGAGCAGAAGCTCAAATAATTGTTAAACAAGGTGGACAGTGAAGAGACCCTCAGCTAATACAAACGGGACTAGCACGAATAGCAGTCCAAGCGAGAGGTATTATAGGTCGATGATCATTCATGCCGGAACATTATCGAATGCTGAACACCGAGGTAGGTTGATTTGGAAAGGCGGAATCAGTGCAATTACTGTGCTCAACAAGTGAAAGTATTGATTGGAAAGACATTGATATTATATTGTAGTAAGTTCATTCAGGATCGTTAGACTATGACATGGACGATTGACGCTCGTCTACCTTATTTGTACATGTTTGACATATCACCTCTCCCTCAGCAAATGCTCTCTCTTGGATTTCTGAGAAGTTGAAGCTCGCACATCCATGTGCATCCGGATCCTTTGGCGACGTGTATTGGCTTGCCATCAAGAACAGCAAAGGCACAACAGAGGTTTGTTTGACCACTTACCCAAGCTCATCAATCGTCCATCTAATATCAATCAGGTCGCAGTAAAGGTGTTCAGGATTGTTCCTGGGGGAGCTATGGAGAAAACCGAAAATGTTCGTCATCCAACTGGATCGTGATCACACTTTGCTCCACGATCTTATGTAGGCAATGCGTCGGGAACTCACAGTGCCACCTCTATTGTCGCGACCATGACTTCAACGTCAAGTCCTTCCCAATTAAACCAATATCTGGGGAGTTGCGCATCCAAAGATGTCAGAGAAGTCCTACTGGCCAGCATTTTACCAGGTAGCCAAGATCCGTCGACTCTGCTAAACACGCGAGATCACACACTTGGTATGCTTTACATTTTGTGAGTGAGTCTTATTGGAAGGTTTTCAATATTACGCACACCAATCTCCTGAAGGTCTGCGTGACTGGTCACTGCGTACTGTTGCGTCTGATAAGCCTTTGTAGCACCGTGCATATCGGGGGTTTTGCTGCAATTTTATCCCTGAACATGCTCGCATTGCTCCGGATCGAGGTTAGCCTGTCCTTACTTATGTGCTGTTACAATGAGGTCACATACATCCAGTGACACTTCTTGCAACTGGAATACGACAATTCGCTGAAGCTGAAGGATTCCCTAACTTGTGTACTTATCACGCAAAAGAGCAGCCTCGACGGAAGTCTCAATCGAGCCCTGCAGATACATGGGAGGAAGTGGATACATCATCCACCGACTATGCCCGCAGGTTCAGGGAACTTATGGAGATGATGGCTGACCTCCGATCCATAGGGTGAGTGATCATGGATTTGATTATAACTTCGGATCGCTCACGTTACCTTCCAGTGCTGATGCGTTGATCGCCTTACCATCCATCATTGTAATTGGCGACCAAATCCGTCTTTTTGTCACGTCCCTCGTCTACAGCTACACTTAACCTGAATTTCAGTGGGCAAAAGCTCACTCGCCGAGTCCGTCAGTGGGGTACGTTAGCAGATAGTTTTGAGGGTGCTGCAGGAGAGAGAGAAGGTGCTGTAAAGGATTGAAATGTGTGAAGGAGGGGGGGCTGAGGGCTAGAAGCATATTGGTGAGCCAAGGGACCAGTCCCTCTACATGGATGAATGAGCATATAGAAGTCTACTGCATGATCAACTACCGGCTGGGAGGTGAATATTTTGATGCTACATGTTGGGTTAGAAAATAGAAAGAGGTGCAGTAGATCATACCACAGAAAATTGACTAATACTTGCTCTGAAAATCAAATAAGGTAAATCAAATACAAAAAAAATAGCAAAAAAACAGACTTACTGTATAGATTAGCAACCTCATTTTCATTAAGTGAAGTGATGCTAGCACCAGTCTGATGGAATTTGTCAAGCTGCTCCTTGAACAATTTTTTGAGACTTTGAATAATTAAATCAGTAGCTATGAATTATGAATAGTAGAAACAACTTACATAGCTACACAATTGTTAATGGCCAGATTAAATTTTTCGGCTCCTCAGCATATGATACTGAATACTCAGTGTCCTTCTCAAAGATGGGCTTCAAGTTAACTAATACTTGGTAGATCTCTCTTTTGTCTTTCCCACAAATATGCTCCCTTGAGTTGTTATTGTTAGTAGTATTGGAATCTGACAGATCTGAGACAGAGAAGAACACAACGGCTGAAGAACAGGCATAAGAAGAGGTGTAGAAGGCGAGCACATCCAAACTGGGCCAAGACAAGCAATATGTTGATGTCAGCTCATGCCCTGCAATGTTTCACTTCATTCTATATTATATCAATGTTCCTAGGCACTTACATTAAAAGCCCAAGCTCCAGTATTTGAACATCTCAGTTTCAATCCAAATACTGAGATGTGAGTTATTAGATTGTATTGTTTACCTGCAAGTCTAATGTCATATAGTCGCACCTTTTGTCTAAGTACATGATTTTTTAGTATAGAGTTTCAATTCAAATACTGAGATTCACACCTTTTGTCTAGCTCCCATGTGACCATCTCACTATATACTTCTAGAGGTAGTGAAAGATTTCTTGTTCTTGTAGAATATAATGCAGACATCCACAGAGTGAGTGGTGATATGTTATACCAGTGTAGCACTCAGGCTCATGCTGAGCACGTATTCAGCTAATTCCCAATGCATGTCAAACACTCGAATCACTTCCCAATATTATCCGACACTTACCCACTCAATCCGATGTTTATCCGCTAACCCAACGCTAACCCAACGCTAACCCGATGTAGTCCGATGCTAATCCGATGGACCCAGTGTTTCCCACGCATCAGACCCGATATTTTCCCGTGCACTTGTCCTCCCTATGTCCTGTCCTGTCATATCTATCCCCACTAGGTGTGCAGTTATCTGTTTTCACATCGCTAACACAGTAGACCGCATTATTACATGTCCACAGTACCACATGTCTTATTACATAGGACATCGGACCCGAAATTACCGCTACTACTTTCACCTATAGCACTCCAAAATTCTACATAGACACTATATATTTCGCATGCCTCCTACTTACTTATTTACCTTTCTACCTCTGAGTAGGAGGAGGTCATTAGATATTCATAGTTCTTGGTTGAATTCCGCAAATATCATCCTTTCATTATCCAAAACACTCCGAAAATACTGACAGTAACCCACTATCCCCGACATTCGTTACATTCCCGACGCTAATCCGATGTAACCCGACGAAACCCGCTAACCTGAAACCCGAAAACATCGGACCCGACATTTTTACCTTCGGACTTTGTTTCCCACGCTTCAGACTATCTTCCTTTTCGTATAACTAATTATTCTAATACCTTACAGCGAACCCCTCAGGTCGAATGCACTTGTCTTGCAAGTATAGCAGACTAGGCTGTGTCAGACCACAACTTTTATATTGCTGATTACTTACTTCGTGTAGTGTTCAGCAATTGTTGTCTCATTACACCAGGGTACCCATATAATGAAGATTTGAGGGTCAGGTCTAGTGAATGATGATCTTTGGATTGGACTCATGTGCTTGACCTTTCCCTCATCTACTGGATGGTCTTGCAGAATAGTAGACATATTTGCAAGCAGGAGGTATTGGTATTGAAGCTTCAATTGGTCATGCTGGCCAAATTCATCTAGAATTTTTGGTTAGCCAGTATTTTAGTGAGCATTCTAGTGAGTCTCAAAGATCTCAAAAGTCACATTCTTACAAAGTTGTCTATTCCAATTCTCATCTCATCTATCTCTTGTTTCATCTTTTAACTACTATTCCCCTTTAAACTCAAGTCTATCTTTATGAATGCTAGCAAAAGAGTTGCACACACAGAGATGCATAGTCATGTCTTATTCTTTATTCATAGTCTAGTGTTTAAGAGTGTTTAGCACAAGAGAAAGCTAGCATGTCATCAGGAAAACCTTCCTGTCCTAAATATCCCCAAATTATCTGAATTATCTGAATTAGCTGAATTTCTCATGATGCGGCTAATTATATTAATTACTAGTAAGTCTGTTGAAATATCCTAAGGCAGCTTGATGCTCGATGGATCTGCGATCAAATTGTAACTGAGAACTGATAGTGACTTGTAAATATATGGTAGTATATATTAAGGCAATAGATATCTAACTACATAGTCAGTACTAAAGAAGCCCGAGTATTTCTTGGCTACATGTAATGATGAGGTTGCATAACCGCATAAGCCTCTCCTTCTTCACATTGTCATGTCATATAAGTTTGATCATTCAAATTATTCTGCTGTACTGGTCACAGAATTGTTCTGCAGAGGCATCAATATTCTCATAGATATCTTGTCTGAAACAACTGAGCGCATTGAATGCTGCAGCCCTGGCGAGACCGAACACAGTGTTGATATTCTGCATGTTCAGGTGTAGGTGAAGGCCATTAAGGAATATGACATCTATGACCATATTCACAAACCAGTCTGCCTCAAGATTTTCAGCCGCATTTTAATGGCTCTCAGTCCATTGGTGTCTGTTTTGCAGAGTGTTTCACTGACCTTGCTGAGAACAACACAAAATGTCCAGAGGTTCCCATCCCTTTGGTGGCTCTCATAGTGACTGTAGTATTTCTTTCCTCTTCTTCTCAAATTCATACTCATATGATTTTTTTTTCAAGGTGTATGCAGCACTTGTGTGGAAGCCAATGGGTTCGCCAGCAAGGTTTAACTTTTCGGGCAATCAATTCAGTGAAACTTACTTTTTTCATGTCAAATTCTTGCAAAATATGAAGGACACAGTGCTGAGGAAGTTCCATCGCATGATGGCTGATATCTATGAGGCTGTGCAGTGAGTTTTGCTTGAGTCAAAGCTGTTTATTGCATGTTGAATTCGGACCCACAGGCATTTGAAGTACACTGGTGGTGTGGAACATACTGCAGAGCAAGACATAGCCTTTGAGCTACTCGATCTTGATGGGATGGATGATACATCAGCAAAAAGGTCAAGTACCATTTGCACCCACTCACACTATATAGCACTACATGGCCCCAGTTGCACAATATAGCATATAACTAAGGTACATGTCACTATGTAGCTCCCTGTATCATCTACATAGCATCCTGTATCATATGCGCTCACAATCATAGCAATATAGCTGAAAATACAATTGCAACAAAAAATGCTCATGAGAGGTGCTCAAATAATTCTAGGTCAATATACTTGTTCAGATAAAACTATTCCGGCTTGTCAATGACTCCCTCGCGACTGAAATGTGGAATTAGGTGGCACGGATGAAGCAGTAGATCAGCCGGCAGAATTACAGCATTCAGTTGGTGCTGGCGTGACGATCTAACCAGCCGGAAGGTTCATAAATCGTTATCGAAAGTCTGTAGCGGCCGAAACCAATGAATATAAAGGAGGGGGTGCGGGAATGTACCAAAACATGAAGGAAGGGTAAATATGGCCTTGATCTCTCCAACACGAAGCCCTGACTCCAGTCAGAAAATTATGGGCAACATAAGACAAGATTACTCACCTGATATCCCCTTGCCATTGTATAAAGCTCTTTCTTCGATGAACAGCGCAGTGTCAAATCTTGCTGGTACCAGCGGCTTCCTTGGGTCTTTGGATGCGACCACTGGTGATGCACAGACCTTGAAAAAACATTTGGAGTTGCTGACATGGGGGCGAGCTGGTAAGAGGACCATTATATATTTGTAGACATCAATGCATTCTTGCAGATTTAGATTTCCATGTGATTGGATGGTTGGGGCGTGCTCACGGATAAACGATTTGAGAGCAGGGATAAATAGTGAGGCACCATGGTGGTCAATCAAGCGTTGAATTGGCGTATTGGGAAAATGGCAAGTTTTTGGGAGATAGTAGCCACGTGTGGCCATCAGCATGGTGAAGCGGTGTATCTGACGAGGCATGACATTAAACAGCTCTGGGGTGCCAGGGTCACTAGGAGAGTCAGAGTCCAAGTTGCTGATAGCTGAATCATGTTCACTGGCAGCTGAATCCTCATCAGCAGCACATTGGGATGCCTACCACTGCAAGTATGTGTCTTGAATTTGCAGAGATTCTTGCTGTCGCAACCAGGTGGTCATTTGTATGACATAATCGCGTCATTTACTTGCACAGTAAGCTCGTTTGGCAAAATCAATGTGAAGTTGCTCTGGAAGCTTAGTATTGAATCCATCTGCACTCCCAAACAAATGAATAGACTCGGCGTAGTGAATCATTGAATGAATCTTCGGGATGTTAAAGTGTTCCCGCACTCCAAGCTCGATGAACATGTCCTTGTTGGCATAGAATGAGGTGAGTGCGGCTTGCATGTGGCTCAGCGTCTTCTCTGTGTGTGACTGGAACTGGGCATAGTAAACAAAGTCCAACACAGCGTGCACCGCAGCAATCACCCTATTCTCAACTCCTCCAGCAATCACACCAAGGAATACATGTTGCAGTTCCCTATAGTCAGCTCCAGTCCATTGTTTTCATTTTGATATGCCCTTCTGAAAGTGACGCAGGCCTGGGTATGATGTCATTGACTTGAACCATGCATCGAGTGCGTCCTTTCCAATGATGTCCATGCACCAACTAACGATGTGATCTTTGAAGACACCCTTGTGCAACTGGTGTAGGATGTCGGGAGTCATACATTGAAATATGTCATTGTGCAGGAGAGTGGCCCAGAAAGGTGCGTGTATTGCTTGTAGACCTAGCTCACTCTCAAATATTTCCCCACTCAGCTCACCCCAAGAGTGCAGCCACAAGTTTTTGACCATCGAATCTCGTTTGCGGGATGCAGATGGTCTCATATCTCCACGGTGGTCACGTCCAACAGTGCATTTCGGACACCAATTCTCCATGCAGCATGCTACCAGACACTGCTCTGGAAAGTCAGCAATATATGCAGCTACTATGGGGTGCATCCGCCTGACTTGTTGATCAGGGCAAGTCATATCAACTCCATCCTGCCCAGCACCTGTGTCATGCAGTAGTGGAATAGGCAGTAACGTTCAGCTGAACGGGTGTCTCATGTGAAGCACTCCAGCTTCAAGATAGGCAGGTAAGCAATTAGGATAGCTGCGTGTTTTTATGGCTGACACCGGATCTCTTTGGAGATGTTTCCAAGTGTCAGGTAGACAGGCCATACTTCCTGATTGCCGCTGTCCTGCATGATACGGGAATCATGCATGGACATAACTACTACTAGGAATAACCCTCAAAAGATTATGTCTGTTAGCACAGTCCTCAGACTAGTCACCCCATACCTTGGTATCAAACCTCGGTCCTATATTTCAAGTTTTATATGGAAGAAGAAGAAAAAGTCATATGTGAAATGGGAATCACAGAATGACCTAGTTTATATGTGAAGTAAAATGAAGGTTAAGGTATTGCCTTACCTTTGGCTTATTCACTTTGGCTAGAGAAAACCATTGAGAAAAGCTCAAAGCCTAACAAAAACCTATCTAAAAAGCCCGTGTCTTGCATATTGTATTTGTATCATTGTTTGTATCTTGTTTTCTCTAGCATTGTTCTTTTATTTTCTTTTATTTAGGATGCTATGACCTACCAGATACTCCAGAAAATATTATTTCTGAGTATGATGTCATAATGATGTCATATAGCTCCACAGAAAGTTCTAGACTATTCTGTTGGAAATTATGATGTAATGTATGAAGTCATAATGATGTCATAGGCTCTAGAATATTCTAGCTCCACTATGATGTCATCTCTGATGTCATTGCTCCATCTTTTATTTGTATTTTATACTTTTATTGGGTTTCACCCAATATTCTGATTGGTTCTCTCTTTATTTTATTGTTTGTGAACCTACATTACTTTCCCACACAAAATGTATATAAGGAGAGCCCATTCTCCCCCAAAAAAATAGAGATCCCTCTTCTAGGAAATTTTCTTCTCAGAGAAACCCCCTCAGTTGAACAAGACATCTCACTTGTTAAGATCTCCCACTTGTAGCAGAACAAGTGCAGGGAAATGTATCCCTTGAGAATACAAGTTTCTTACGATAAGAAGCTTACGTTACTGTTTATTTGACCAACCAGTCTTTGGTCCATGTGATTTTAGAGACTGTTGTCTCTCCTGTTTTACTGTTTAATTGACCAACTTGTGCCTTGGTCAACATGATTATTCTTGAGACCATTGTCTCACCAGTGCTATTTGTGCCTATTTGACCAACCAGTCTTTGGTCAACGTGATATTACAGAGACCCCTTTGTCTCTACTCCTATTCGTGCCTATTTGATCAACTCGTGCCTTGGTCAAATCTACCCAGTTCATTTCAGTGCCTAGAACGTGCAATCTAGGCAAAGTTATTTGTACTTCAGACCACAGTTCTGAATCTAGGTAGCAAATCCTAGACAAAGCAATTGGAGGTACACATAAAAGCTCCGGCTAAGTTGATCACCTGATTGGTTTAGCAAGCCTCCCAAGAACTCACACGTTATCTACCACGAAAACTAGAAAAGTTGTAGACCGTGTTAATCGAGGACTGGCAAGAAGTCTTATCCAAGTGTAATTGTGGTGTCATTACATTCTTACACGCTTTATATAAGACCCTCGGTTATTAAGACACCGCGAAACTGCAACAGTGATGTTTTATCTGAGGCGAGGATCACTGGTGCAACCACAGCACCTTCTGGCAACCTTCCCTGTCAGAATGTATTTAGTACGTCAATTTATAGCTATAGTAGTTGTGCAACAATCTGACCTGCATCTCCCACCACCAATCACCAGTCCACATCTCATCAAACCATCGTGTCTTGCCTTCCTCGTCTGCAAAAACTCTCTCTGGTGCGTATGATACCATGTTTTTGAATTGTGGGTTACCCATCAGCTCTCGAATGCAGTCTACAGGGTCCCGTAACCACAGTTCGAGCTCCTCCTTTTCATGCTGACCACCATTGGTGACCACATTCCCCTTGACAGTGATTTTCTTCAACTTCCATTTGGTCCCTTGTGGAAGCCGATCCACGGCTTTCATTAAGGTATATTTGCTAGTAAACAAAGTGTTCATATGGCTAGCCTGTTCATGTCCATGTGTAAGTCTCTCTTAGTTGTTGTTTCAAAATTGAGAACTCACAATGGGTAGTTTCAAGAACTCATCAATGGCCGTCTGACCCACCCTCGCAATCAACCATTTCACCAAATGCCATTCCTCCTCATTTGCAAAGGGCGCCCACGGATCTAGCCCCAGAGCCTCTTGTTCAGCTCTGATGGTGCGGAACATGTTCTCAGCTTCGCCCAGTGTCTTTGCAACTTGACCTGGGTATGACTGAATATAACGCATCCACACATCGTGTTCGTCTTCCACCTCTTCAACATAAGGCTGCTGCTCCCTCCATGGAGCATCAATAAGGGATTCCGCCACACCATCAAAACTCCCCTCATAATCTGGCACCACATCTTCTTCAGCTGGTGAGTGACCTTGTTGTTTGCTGCTGGTATGCCTCCGGAATGACTCCATGTGTTGCCTGCATCCTGGAGTATTGGCAATATGAATGCTAACTGCTCATATAGATTTGAAGTTTGCCTTGAGGCAGAAATTGCAGCGGTGCATCATACCAGTTGATTGCAGAGGTGCGTACATTCCCGAAAAATCCAATTATCACATCTTTCAGCTGATTTCACTCATGTCTCAGAATTATTATCATGGTGGTCCATGCAGATCATCATTGCAAATTTTTGTATGGTGTGACTCCTGCTTGTGACTGTGCATGACCGTGTTGTTGATTCACAACCGCGTTGCATCAGTCTGTTGATTTGTTTTCTGTTGTTAGCTGGTGTTACGCACTCAAATAGGTCTGTTATGCAGAGCCCTAAGAGGGGCGTCGTCCGCTAACGTTCGTGACGTAACCGGAAGGATCCGGTATAGCAAGTGAGACTGGCGACGACGAGTCGGCAGATATCACAGACGCGCGTGTCATGTGACTTCTAGGACGGATGTCCGTGAAGTCACAGAAGTCAAGGTAAGGACTGTCTTGTCCGAACAATGACCGTCGATCGAGGTAGACTTAGGTGCAACGAGCACCTAAGAAAGTCGTACTAGAGACAAGAGCTGAGAGGCTCTTGAAGGAAGTGGTTTCGAGGGAAGATTGAGTAGATTCAAGTTAGGGATTCTAATACAAGATGACCGACTACTTATACTAGGTGGAAAGGGTTGAGGGCTGGGTTACTGTACATCAGGAAAACACCAACTTACTTAATCACGACTTTTTTGGACTTTTTACTCCTTTTTCAAAAATGAGTGGGCTTTTTTTCCTTTTTTTTCTTTATTCACTGCCTGGTCCCAACTTGAGTATCAGGAATAGTTTATTGTTAATATTTCATACTGTTGCAATAGTTGGAGTTCACAATTTGTAAAGATTACCACCTCAGGAGAGGATTTGAAAATAAACATAATTAAACATAATCAGCACTCTGTGCCACTTACTGGTAACAAATTTCTGTTTTTATGTTTTTAAACATGTCTCTTAAGTTGATAAAACATATCGGAACACATAAATTTGGATCAGGCAGTGAATTAAGAAAAAAAAAGAAAAAAAGCCCACTCATTTTTGAAAAAGGAGTAAAAAGTCCAAAAAAGTCGTGATTAAGTAAGTTGGTGTTTTCCTGATGTACTGTAGGTAAGGGTAAAGGGGAAACGGAAAGGGTATAGGTACGCTGGCAACACAGCCTGATTAGTGATGGGAGGTCGAATGCAGAATGAGACCGAGGAACGTTGGACCAAGCCAACAGTTAATGATACAATGCACAGCAGGTGCGAGTCAGAGGGAACAGGAAAGGAAAGCCACATTGGTGGCATGAGTCGCGACAAGTCATAGTGCCAAGGCACGTGTGCACATGGGTGCGTTATCAGAGATAAGGTCTAGGAGGGGGTGGAGACAAGGGACGAGGACGGTTCCAAAAATCTGGTCAACGGATATCTGGTAAAGGAGTGCAAGCCAGTAGATGGTGACGGCGAGGATGAAGGGAAAATGATAGGGGGGCCACGTGACCGATGTTACTTGTAACAGCTGGTGTGTTGATCTGCCCTCTGGATTCGCATAAAAGGTGAGTCCCTCCTGATAACCTCATCTGCCGTTTTTTAATCACCTTATCATCTTAATCTGGCCATTTGTTTGACTCGCTCATCAATCATGCCTCCTACAGGAATAGCTTGACAGCGCCGTGAATGCCGTCCTTCAGAGAGAGCGTTGTACCAAGGTATGTGTTACAGTTCAAATTTCATCTGTAATCTGACTCGCAATACATTAAGTCGAGGAACAGCAAGAGCGTGATGGTCGCCGACAGGGCCTCTTGCAGAACACCAAGACATCACGCAAGAATCAGGAGCCGCACAGCAGTGATGGAAGTCAGGTATGCTGATCTGTCAGTCTACTAGCTACTCTCACCGGCTTGTAGTTTACAGCTGAAGATGTGCCACTTGCAAGTGCGACAGTCAATCCACTCAGTTTGAAGCCTTGGTTCACCAAGGTCCCACCACAACCTACCCCCACTTCACGAAGACTGTCTGGTGGCTGGAGTGAGGATACTCTTACCCAGGTGATGTCAAAAATGATATAAATGTTGCCCTGAACTGATGAGGAGTCACTTAAGGACTCTGGTTTCATCAATGGTCACATTAGTAAGTCTCAGGCTGTCGGCAGCCTTCGTAATGAGCATAGGCAGGGACATGTGAATACTATGAGTCACTAAGTTATTGAACATTGCGTATCTACTCATTTTTGTCAAGATGCCAATGGGCACTTGCAAGCTCACAGCTGCACAGGCAAAAGAGCTAATGATGCTCTGCAACAATAACCTGAGCGACAATGAACAGGAGGAGCACTATGGCGACAGAGACTTCATTGATACTCGAGATGCTGATGTCAATGACTTTGCAGATGAGACTACATACATGGACCGGAATGTCTCTGATGATGAGTGTAGGTACTGTTCGGTCACTTGAATAGCCACTGAATATTTTTGCAGACTCTCACAAGGATGCAGGCCGCTATCTGTCATCTTCCGACAATGAGTGTGATATGCCACTCAACTGCAAACGGAAATGCAATGCCGAAGACCTATCTGAGGATTCATCTTCCCCACAGCACCATGACCAGCGGCTCCCATGCAAGATATGCAAGAGCAAAGGACGTGTGGCAGCTCGTGATTACAAAGTTGCAGTCCAGCAACTTATCAAGTTCGCGATTGGAGACTTTCATGGATGGCTTGCATCTGAGCATGCATATCCAGATCGCATGACTCAAGTATCATGGGCAAAAGAAGCTTGGAAGGAGGCCTGTGTCTCTCTTGACATTGAGATAGGATTCAATGGCAAGATCATCCAGATGGTATTTAATTTAAATTTGTCTGTGTTATTCATGTTGCCTAATCTTTTGTTCGAGATTACCTGTCGCACGTCGCATCTCACAAGTGAGGTGAAAGCCAAGCTTCGACCTCTTGTGGAGAGCATTTACGGGTTCAACTGCAGCACCAGGGAATCTGTCAAGGCTAAGAATCGCCGACTCGTATGTGACCTCAAGGATAAGTTTGGACTATGTTACTGTGTGAGTAGACTATGTCCAGCATCCTGTCGCATACTTACATTAGTTTTGAAGGACCTTGGAGACAGAAAGAGCAAGACCCCTCGCAGTGGCCTCTTTCGAATGAGGTTGAATCAAAAGGGTGCTAATTTGATCTGGTACCAGAACAAGAGGGAGGAAGGGATCATGTTTGATAAGTATTTCAGTCCGTTTCCCATTCCTGCACTGGCCTTGTTATATACTGCAGTGAGTCATGCAGGTTCACTGGTATATTTACATGTTAACATGATTTGCTGCAGGCAGAATGCTGTATCGATGAATGGGCTGACGGCAAGCGGACTGATATCAGTTTTTCAGGCGGCGAGTACAAAGAGGTATATGATAAGCATGTTGCCAATCTTAAGAAGTTTGATGCTGTTAAGACCGTGCACAAAGGGTAGGACTGATTCCGAGGGGCTTGGCTTCAGCTCGTGCGCTGCGCCCCTTACCCGAGTATGTGCCCTTAATTTCAGAATGATGTCCGAAGAAAGTCCAAGGACGTCCAAAGGATGTCCGAAGCGCAGGAAAGTTCGGAAGGACTTTCCGGACGAGTGCAAGTAACTTCCGGACGAGTGCGGGAAAGTTCCGGAGGAACTTCCGGAAATCACGATGAGGTTTCGTCCTGATACGGATACGTGTAATGGCTACTTAGGACAAGTCCTAAGTAGAAGCAAACAGAGGAAAGGCTGCAAGGACAAAGTCCGAAGCAGAATAGGTCCGGAGGACTGCGGGAAAGTTTCGGACGAACGTCCGGAAACTTCGGAGGATCGGATGAGCGGATAAGCGGAGCTCTGGCCTAGGGAATTTCTCCCTAGGCCTGAGATGGATATTGACTGAGTCGATAGACTAGAACTGTTGTGAGGACTTAGAGTGAGATCTAGTGCGAGGACTAATATGATATTCAGACTGAGGCACTACAGGACATATACAAGAGTTTATATACTAAGGAAATAACGGAAAGATCAGTAAGCAAGTGTCCGAGGCTATGTATGAAGCATAAGCAAAGTTATCAAGCGCGAATCGGAAATGAAGCATAGGTTAATGGATCAGTAAGCGTACCGGTAGTAAGTATAACCGAGATACCGAGGACAAGGAATACCGAATAGAGGAATAGGCTGTGTCAACGTTATATGCACAGGAATTGAATTAGGAAGCTTATCGTATATCGGATCGGACCGGACCGGACCGGATGTCCGGACAAGAAGCGTGGATATACGGGATATGATATTAGGGCAATAGGACAAAGGATGAATGATGCAGGCTAGCTGCGGAGGTATGGAGGTGTGATGTACGGAGGTAAAGGGATCTGGACATGGATGTGCAGATGTGGATGTGCAGAGGTGCAGGGATCTGGATGGGTAGAGGACTGGAGACATGGATAGGGTGTCCGAAGGTCCGGATGAGGTGTGGGAATATTGTCGGATGTAGGTCCGGAATACGGGATATGACAGATGCGCAAACAAAAGAACATGGGATCCTCGACGCTATCCTCAAGGAAATCAACGATACTGGCAGGTAAGTCTCTTGCGATCATTTAGTCTTCACACATCTCAAACATTACAGAAAACATGCTAAAGTGGATCCAATTGAGGTTGTACATGGGGACTACCTATCTGATCATGAGATTGAGCATGCAGTTCAGGAATATATGCAGGGAGGCAATGACAGGAATGAGAGTGATGCCACGGAGGAGTCTGATGGTGACAACAAAGGCGAGCATGAGTAGGATAACTGTCTATTTGTTTAAATTGTGCTAGTAAATGGACTGCATTGCTCCCATTTGTTCAAGGGCTGCCTGTGCTATGATTTTGGCTGCATGGTATGTTATACTATGGAGTGATATAGAGTACTACATAGCATGGCTCTATAGTTGAGGTGCAAGGTACAGGATGCAATATCGCACAAAAAATCAGATGACCTGAGGTATATAGCGCTATGTAGGGGGGGGGTTGCAACCAAGCTATGGACGCCCTGTAGCATCCATAGTGCTATGTTGCACCTCACATTTTTGCTGATGTAACTAGCCTCACAGAATCATATCTGACTTGGCGTGCTCACTGGTACTGCCATTGTTGATATACTTATTGCTTGACATACCTGCCATATACATCTGCTTGATAGTCATAGTATGTTACCTATTACTAGATACCCTGATTTAATCAAATGCATATTTTGCTTCTCGTACAATTAAATCAGCATGATTGGGATCCTAATAGCAGCCTTATCCTAACCAAAACACATGGTAAACTCAAACACATTTTTTGCATTGTGAAGACAATAGGGCAGATATTCTTCCAAATACCTTCAAATTATTAAAATCATCGACCATTATCAACGGATTATTGGGAGGGTAACATAATCCATCTAATCTCTTAAAAATGCTAGTTATCTGAAATTCACCTAATTATTGAGAATTACTTATAATTAGATGAAATTAGCAGGGGAGGTTTTCCTGATGGTATATGTGCTTAACTGAACAAAAGGCTCAGGAAGAAGTTCAGGAGTAAAGTTACATCTCAGAAACAGCAGATCAGACAAAAGCAAGTTAAGTACTACAATCTTCAATACACAGATGGACACACAGCAGGTTGTACACATAATCGCAAGTATCAAGCACTGACAGTTAGGGAACTGCACGGGTACGGGTAACCCGCACGGGTCACGGGTACGGGTACCACTGGGGTACGGGTACGGGTCTGAGATCATGATACCCCTACCCCTACCCGTACCCGCGCTGTGGGTATCAGTCAAGGTTTGCACTCTTTGTTTGACGCTTTGGCGCATATGCTTATGTTATATTGTTTGCTCTTGTTAGATTCTAAAGGACGCCATGACACTCAACCGGTACTATCAGACCATCTTCTTCAACACAACACCTATTGTCAAGTCCCACAGCTGAAGTCTATTGCCATGTGAGTTGTCCTTGATTATTCTTGCTTGTCTTTACTCCTTGCTCGTTTTCTCAGACCTCCGCTGCACCCTCTCATACATTGCGCGCACCCTCTCATATCCCGCACACCCTCTTGTACATCCGGCACACCCTCTCGCACCTCTCAGACCTCCACCCTCTCATACATCGCACGCACCCTCTCGTACATCCTGCGCACCCCTCTCATGGCTCCAATCCACCCTCTTGTACATCCAGTGCACGCTCTCATGAGTCCGTCGATCCTCATTCAAGCAAAAGCCATGCTGATCCAAGTCGTTGCCCACTGTTCACAGTTGGTCAGTCCATCAATCCTCGTTCAGGCAAGAGCCATGCTGATCCGAGTTGTTGCCCACCGTTTGCAGACTGTGAGTCCGTCGATCCTCATTCGAGCAAGAGCCATGCTGATCCATGTTGTCGCCCACCGTTTGCAGTTTGCGACGTTCCCAATGCGACAGACACCATGCGCGAATGCCCAGCGCGCGCCAGCAAATTTGCCCGTGCCTCCACTCCTCCTTCTTGTGCCATCCACATATGTTCGAGTCACGTCAGCATTCACTGACGTGTGCTGGACATATGTGCTAAGCACTGGCGGTGATACCTATGGTACCCACGGGTAAACCCTGCACGGGTGCGGGTACGGGTCTGAGCTTGTTGTACCTGTCGAAAACCCGTACCCGTCAGAGCGGGTACGGGTTTTTGCCGGGTGCGGGTGCGGGTATGGCCTCCAATACCTGGGGGTTTACCCGTGCAGTTCCCTACTGACAGTGAATGAGCACACCAAAACATTGAAGCCATCATTGAAAAATTGGCAACGAAAAGACGGAAACTCAGAACAGACACTGAGCAGCGGTAAACCGCGCCCTCAACACTCCGTGATACTCGAACAGTCTTCGAGGCAGGCTGGATATGACAGACACACAACCATTGATTATCTGCTGGTCTGTTACAACAAGCGAAACGGGAGGAACTAAGATAGATGGAGATAGCAAAGCAGATGATGAAGACACGTCCATGACAAGACAAAGGGTAAACAACAAGTCCTTTAAATAGAATGGTGACGGAGCAAGAACAAACAGGAGTAAGGACCGAAAAGCGCGGGATATAGCGCAGGAAATTGTAAACGAATGAACTCTAAGGTCTAGAGATAGGGAGGCCCGTCAGGTTAGTTGTGATGAATCGAATAAGGTATGCTGGTATTCGAAGGCTGCACACAAAATCAGTGACCGATTCGGCGCTTTATATGACGTCGGCGATGCTGCTCCACGCTTTGTTGCGATGGTGCCGAGGCGTTGTAGGTGGGACATAACTGCTTCCATGAGCCTACGGAAACCATGAGTAAAGTCAGGATATAATATATCAGTTCCGAGCCTTACTTGTTATGTTCAGGCCTGACGCAATATCACTGGTATCTTCTGCGAAGACCACAGCCATACCCCTGAAGAAGTTGAATCAGATAGTCACCTAGCGGCAAGACAACACCTACTGTTCCAGGTGGAAGTCGATGTGGCTAGAAGATGTTATTTGAATTAACCAGCTACAATAATAGTTTCAGGATCGTACCAGTGAAAGATCCATGGCCCTGGATTGTCGGTTCTAAAGCGAATTGTCACATTGTCACCTGATTCACCATTGCCCGTCGTATCGCGTCGTACAGGATTGACGTAGTTGTAGACCTCAGTTCCAGAACTTCTTACCACAGAGAAGCTGTGCTGTGCAATACATGAACTAGAGTGCCAATAGGATATAACAAGCGATACTCACCCCGTGTAAGTGGAAAGGATGCTAGAATGATGGTACATGAGAGACGTAACGTAAAGGGGTATTAGCATCGCCTACCGGTCCCTCAGGCTGTCCGCCGGGGATAGAAAGCTCGATGGTTTTGTTGGCAGGCAAAGTGTAAACCGATCCATATGGTTGCAGATCAGAAACGTCCAAATTTCCGCTTAAAATTTGTTGTAAGATTGGCGTGGAGGGCGAGGTGTAGGTGTAGCCATTGATGAGAAACCTCAAGTTGTCATCCCATACGGATTCTAGATTTAGCGACACGTCTGCGGCACCAAGCTCCGCGACACCAGGGGCTGCGGGGTCTACCAGCGCATGCAAGTTCTGTTCCAATAGAGGGGCTTTCGAAGTGGAATTTCTGTAGATGGGGTCTAGTGGCAGAGCACCATCATATCTAAGTATCGCAGAGTGGAGACCTCCTGTAAAGGTGGTATCGTAATTGGGCATCGCATGAATCCAGTAGTTGTCGACCGGCTGGTTTGCAACCAGGATGAAAGAGTACCGTTGCCCGGCTAGAATTTGGATCGAGTCGACTTCCAGAGGCGTCGTGTATTCACTGTCGGCCTCGATGACTGTAAAAACGTGGCTGTCGATCGTAAACACGTAGGTTGTTTTGCATGCCATACTCATTAACCGAATACGGTAGCGTACTCCTGGCGTGACTTGCACGACTGAAAGAGGTACGGGTGGACCACCTGGATAACGCCCTGCACCATTGATGAGAGTCGAGGAGGGATTGTCGGTAAAGCCAACGTCATAGGCGTTCACGTGGTACCTTTGACCAGATGATTCAATCAAAGCAGTAAAAGTGCTGATGATCTTACCAATCCACAAGAGTAATGATGGTTGATGCTATGTTGTCGTTAGCACATTCAACTACACATGTAGTCAAGGTTTAGACCTACCGTTATCAAAGTCATACAAGCTCTGGTAGGGATCCTCTGGGTCATAGATGACCAAGGCTCCTCTCACACCTTCGCCTGCATCAACAGTGAGATTTGTGTGCACCAGTGAAGAATGAAGTTACCAACAGTACTGGAGCGAGAAATGTGAATGATACCTGATACACGAGCAGTAAATAAATATATGTCAAGCAAAACGTACTTCTCACCAATATGAGCCCGTCTGGTTTGCTGGCGTGAAGTCATACATAAACGAATCCTCAGACGCGATGGGGCACTGGGTCACCATGGCCGTTCCATCCATCTGGGATGACCCATGCTGCATGATTCCATGCCAATGCTGGAGCGAAATCAGCGCCGTCCCAGAATACAAGAAGATACTAACAACGGTCGTGCTTATATTCATCGATTCATCCACCAACATATCTGTGACATTCACTTGAAAGCGTTCGCCCTTAATGGAGTAAATCTTCCTGGTAGGGACAGTCGCATAAAGAGACCACTACCTTCTGTGCAGAGAGGACTGGTCCGGGGGTTTGACCATTGACTACAATGGCACTGGAAAATTTTGTCAGGTATGAGATGTTAACCAACCGCAGGTCAATAAACATACTCTATTGGATAACCGTCGGGGGCGATCCTGGCGTTTGAAAGGACAAGCTCAGCATTGAGTGCCGCACAAGACGACACCAAGGCTGCCAGAAACCAGGTAGACAGAGAGCGAAGTTTTGCCATCACCAATACTACCGAGAGCCTGTCGTCTGAGATTTCATGGGTTGAGAAACTTGTTTTATCTTCCCTTCCCTTACGTATTGAGAGTGTGCCGTCTGAAATCTCGTAGATTACGGAATTGCTTTATCATCACTTCTCTTACGAGATTTTCGGAAAATATATTCTCTGGATCAAAGTAGCGAAGTCGCAGCGATGTATGGAGAGATTTATGATATGTGGCGTGTTGAAGATAAAAGGGCTAGGTCCACTCTCTCGACGCAAGTAGTGGGCGCATCATGATACTGCTCAGTTGTTCCTCTTTCATGATTGGTTGATGGGCGACAATCTTGGAGGGAAAAACATGAACAAACTACTACTTTGTACTATACTAGTAGGCTAGTGGCTGCCCGAGCAGGGGGCCGAATTGGGGCAAATTTTGAAATGATGACCTTGCTCTATCACTCGGACCTTCCTACGCAACAAAGGTACTACCCTCACATATTCACAACCACGCGGCCCGCATGGATTTCATTATTCTTCCTCTATCTCTTGCTGTGAATTTGTATTTTGTTCATTTTTCTTTCATTGCTGACGTGGCAGTCACTTGTCGCACATTGATGGATAAAAAGCGAGAGCTTGGAAGGGGGTACTCTAGACAAGTAAAAGATGGGTGGTGAACTGAGATATATGATAAGACTTGAAGGTTTGGGTCACCGGCGCCTAAGTGTGATTACATATGAATATGACGAGCGCTATTAAAAGTACTAAACACTCATCGATGCATGTGGGGTGATAGTACATATGTGAAACGAGTGATGAGTGCAACGGGCAGTGCAGTGCTGCAACATTAACTTGAAACGAAGATGTCGAGCAGAGTCCGGGCCGGGGTCTTTTCATTGTGAATGGCGCAAGGGTGTCCGGACTTTTGATTAACCTAGGTCGTTCGAAGGAACCTAGAAATTTGGGTCCGAACGAGGCCCGAATGATGATAGTGTAAATAAATGCTAGATAACAAGATGAGAGGCGAATGAGTAGTAGTACAGGGAGAGGTGAGTTAGGCAGAAATATATTCCAAGTGTACGTTAGCTCGTTACGAAGACATAGATGCGATGAGAAAATGGACGCACATCTCTCATAGTCGGACTCAGAGATCTGAGTCCGACTCTTACAGATGTTGTTTTTATGTAAAAATAAGAGTATGCATTTGAAACATCCGGATGCTCACTCGGCTGCTGAGTCAAACGGGTGCGTAACGGATGCCCTCGCATTCATCCTGATGAGTCCTTCCAACACTAGACATCGTCTTGCGCTCACCTTCGATGCCACCTCCTAGTAGTATGCATTGGACCTACCTATAAGTACACTGTGATGCGCGCTTGGAATCGATATCAATTAATTGATTACATAATTCGAGGGATTAGGACAACTTCGACTCAGCGCTTTTTGAATGGCAGTAACCTGCATATTCGGTCTTTCCTCTTCTTGATGGCCTGGGCATCTTCCCCGACTTGGTTTGATTCTGGAACGGCACGTTTCCAAGACTGTTGATTGATTCTTTCTGCTGATAGTTCATGCTGGTCACCACAGCAATACTGCGCAATCGACTGCAAGTTGGTGGTCCGCGGGCACACTGGGATTTGATGGTGGCGACCATGTATCCTATCCGAATTCATGCCTAAAGGCCTAAAGCTTAAAGGCTAGGGGGTCTCTAGTTCATGCTTCATTGTCGAGCGATTGTACGCCATGCCAATCAATCCAAACCAATCAAAACATCCGAGTCAAGATCTCAAACTTGACGTCGGTCGTGAGCGCACGGCCATAATAGGAAGCCGTGAAAATTTCTGTGAACCGGGAACCTATGCCCGAATGACCGAGCGAATGAGCAACTGAAAGGGAGACAAGACAACAACGCGACGCTGGATTAAACACGACAGATACAGGGAAAATCAAGGTCATAGTGGTGGATAGAGACAGAGGAGCATGATGCAAGTGATCGTACGGACGAGGCCCGAAAAAGGCCTGGACCGCTCGATGAACACAGCCAGTGACTGCAGTTACTATCTAAAGGTGAGAGTACTACATAAGGCGAAAACGACTACTATTTAAGGGCAAAAAGAAAAGGTTCTCAGAATCGATCTACCGCAAAAACAAAGTCGACAAGACCCACCACTCCCTAAGGGTAGAGGTAATACCTATACAATTCCGTCATTGCATGTCTGACCATGATGGACTCAAAAAACTCGGTTAACGGCTTATACTTGGTCATCCCTAAGCAGTCATGTTTGTCAAGTAATCAAAGCCGTGTACGTAAAACACGCACCTTCATACAAAATTGGCACGCTGGATCCTGGTGGATACACGATGACCTTTGACGTCTTGCCCTCCACAGTCGCTGGGAACCCTAACGATACCGCAAATAAGCCATTCGGGTCTGTATAATGGCCAAACGCCATCTTCTTCCAGTGGTTATTCGCAAGGACCTGCCAGAGCAGCGGAAACTTCTTGTCCTCGTTCAAGAGGATGGCACGTGGGAGGTCGCTCGTCTGTGAGGAATGCGCGGGTCATATGAGGCCAAGAGGCTGGATATTTGAGAGCCGAACCTTGTACAACCACATTGGCATGTCGTGGATATGCGGGAGAGCTTTCACGTTGTTGGGTACGGAGCGCGAGGCCCAGCGGATGAACTTGCCAGAAGTAAGTTCGTTGGAGTCGTATGGCTCAGGCTCAGTCCGGCCACCACGAGGGAAGACTTTGAGGGTTGGGACCCCTTCAAGTTGAACACCCTGAACGAGTGTCTGAAACGACTGCAGCAAGGGGTAATTGCGATGTGCACCTGTTCCGCGCACAACCACTTGTTCAACTCGGCATCGCAGTCTACTGCATAAAACGGAATGAGTGGACTCAAATTCTGAGCAGCCTTGCTATACTCGGGAGCCATCCGTTGGCAGTGCTGGTGTGCTTGTTTGTCAGTTGAAACGAAACCATCGTTCTGGAACTCACCCCGCTCCATGGGGCGACAAACGCAACCACACTCGTCATCTAAAGTGGTTTGAATGGGAATATTCAGTTTTACTTAAGATTAAGGGCAGAATCAAAGCCGCCTACATTACTCTTCATAGCTTTACGAAACCCTTTTGGATCTAGCATCTTGACCCTAGTGTCAGGAGGAAATATGGCTGCAGACACTATTGTGGGCAATGACACCAGGAGCGTGGCTAGAAAAAATAGAAGCATTGCAACAAAGACCGACAGAGACTAGTAAGTAAACAAGTAGACAAGCTTAAGCCAGCCAGAAGGTGTCGAGTCAAAGTAGATCCAGTGTGGAATTATGCCATAACCGCGCTCAGAAACGTGTACAAGACGTGCTGATATGGCGTTCGGAATTTTGCATGACCCATGTGTATACAACTCTTGAATCACGTCAGACTGGCACGACTAGTAGTCGGGCTGCTTGGAATCTCAAAACTGTTACTGTATGCAGGGGCGTCCCATCAGACCTAGGTAGGTCCGAGCGCAGTAGCAAGTGTCCTGGCGCGGTGGCAAGAGTCCTGGCTCGTAGCCTCGCGCGTTGTCGTAGCTGCATAGCCTCCCGCTATCTAGAGGTCTGACCTTGGTTCCCTTGCAGTCCTTCCCCTTACGGCGGCTGTTCAAGTTCTCCTGGTGGCAAAAATGACTTGGATGCCATACATCCTATCCTCAATCGCTTTCCAGGACCGCATGCACATAATATCGACTATCAGTAGTAGTGTAAAAGGCTTGGTGAAACTTGACCGACCATTTCACACTACTACTGATATATGAAGTTTATAACGGCTGTCTGATGTCCTATCAAGAGCAGGGGATTTTGCTTTTATTTATTCCTACTTTCGTGATGGTATTTATTTGGTTTATTTGGTTCTCCGAAGTAGATTTCAAGGAGACATACTACCGGACCTCTTAGATCTAGCTTAGAGTGTTATTGACATCCATCATTCAACTCTGGCTAATTATCGAAGGGTTTAGAAGTGTTCCCCCATGGTATTGAACATTTACTGTCCCTCGCAGCGGCTGGGTTGCCGATCATCAAGGTGTGTTAGCACTAGTATGACAGATCGATACTTAGTACTTTTGCCTAACTTCATTAACCCGGATGTTATTATTGTTCGCGGCGGCCATCTCTGCTTGGCTTGATTTCCCGCACAAGCCTCCATTTCTAACCAGATGCTAGTTTGTACGCACTAGGCACATCCCCATCAACATCACTTCGAGCATCAACCCTTCATGGGCCCCACTCTTCCCACCCGGGCCCGATGGGTGCGGTGATGATTTTTCCGTACGCCGAGGGACGTACAGATCGCCCCATATGGTCGTTGTCAGCTTTTTTTGCGGGGACGATGATGGTCACTACGTCTGATGCCGATGATCATGACATGACCCTCGCCCTAGCCGTATGTGCGCGCTCGTCGCTCAGGGATACTACCGAGCTGGATATTGAATATAACAAGATCTAGAGTGAGATGGAACTTGAGACAATAAGCCTCCACTGGGCGGTGCGGTTACTGCGTCAGAATCGGCCACGAGCTCAGCATGATGTTCTCGAACGCCAAGGATCCCTGAGGCGTGGTCCCAGCACGGAAATCTGCACGACCATCGGAATCTGAACCAAGCCAGAATAAATCTGAATTTCTAGGTAAGATGGATTCTATAGAAATGATGAACCGTAGTTGTATGCAGAGGTAGGTGAAAGATCGTCATACCATTGAGAATGTGTGAGGCAAACTAGCAATGAACTGGAAGCAAAAAGCAGTAACAAAGCTACCATGTGGAAACAAGGAACATTATGTAATCACAATATGATCTCTTTTTCGACTCAGCGCTTTTTGAACGGCAGTAACCTGCATATTCGGTCTTTCCTCTTCTTGATGGCCCAGGCTGTCTTCCCCGACAGCTCGTTTCCAAGACTGTTGATTGATTCTTTCTGCTGATAGTTCATGCTGGTCACCATAGCGATACTGCGCAACCGACTGCAAGTTGGTGGTCCGCGGGCACTCTGTACCTGACGAAGGGCACACTGGGATTTGATGGTGGTGACTATAGTCTATGTATCCTATCCGAATTCATGCCTAAAGGCCTAAAGCTTAAAGGCTAGAGAGTCTCTAGTTCATGCTTCATTGTCGAGCGATTAGAGCCATTTTTGCATCAAAACTGTGTCTTATATCAGATGCTTCAACGGAACAGGGACAGGTAATAAAATGGCATGTAAATACACCCTCTGGAAGGCATAAAAATGGTACAGGTAAGTGTTTCGAAGACTACTGCTATATACTGGTGATCTGGTTGATGATGCCTTGCACATGGAATATGGATATGATAGTTGGAAAATAGCCGCCGCCAAGAAGGACCGAACATGTCTAGAAAGATGAGAAGGTGACGATGCTCAAATTAACAACGAAATCGATACAAAGGCTGCGGAAGAATCAAAGAAGAATTCTTCCGTTCACTGTGATCTGAACCCAACACCATCGAAATAACCAGAATCCCGCATAAAGGAGGTCCAACGTTCATCAAGTCTTGAATCCTGTGATACCAGGCCAAGTCCAGTGAGCTCCGTAGGTATTGGTCGGCTGGATTGGCCTTGGTATGGGCCAGCAGAAGATGAGTTGTATTGATAAGCGTGCGACTGAGGAGCTGCAAGCGGAGGCTGACTATATTGCTGCGAGGTTTCGCTCGCCGGGGGCCAGTAAGTGGATGACCCTGAAATAGGTGCTAAAGCGTGTTGCACAGGGGGCACGTGTGATGTAGCTGAATGAGATACGTGATGCGGAGGAGCATAAGGATAATCAGAGCTCTGGGACTGTCGCCATAGCTGGGTCGAAAGGTTAGTGCTTGCACTAGACGCAGTGACATTGCTTGGATGAAGCATATCAAAACGACCACCACGGTCCGAGGCCCAGTCAACTGCAGGCTCCGAGCGATATATTTGCGCGCTTTGTTGTTCGGTAGAACTAGCTGGTAGATACGTGTTGCTGTTAGAAGAAGCCTCCGAATAGTCTGCAGGGAGACTTGTAGGTCTTTTAGCTGAAACGAATCTAGTTCTTCCAGCAAAGATTTCGAGTTCATCATCATCTTGCTCCACCTTTACGCTCCACTGCTGGCCGAGCTGTTGTGATGACCGTTCATTCTGAGCAGCAGCGAGGGCTAAGTGCGCTTTCTCGCACAGTTTGGTAAGGATTGGCTGTGGTATTGTCTCCATTATAAAGTGTAACAAGCGTGAAAGGAACAAATACTGACTAGAGCTTGAGCAGCACGTTTGCTATGTGAAGCTGCTCTTTGAAAAAGAAGGCAGGCACCATCCAGTTCCTTCATGGCATTGGACGCCAGTGGAGATTGTGGGCCTCGAGTAATAATTGTCCCAAAGACGATCTGTCTGGCTATCAGCCGCAATCAATGTCGAGACCCAAAATGCTTACGGCTGCAGAAAATGCGAAAGTCCAGATAGTCCAAAAGCGAGCGCAGGGACTAGGATGATCATGGAATGCTTGTTGGATGGTTCGCAGTATCGTCTGAGACGACCGGTAAGCAGCCAGGAATGATGGGGCATATGTGCTCTTTAACGGATTCACAGGGTTCTCAATGATAGCCTGCGCAAAGAAACTGCGATGAATGTAAAGTAGTACTGAAAAACAGATCAGCCACGACAGCCAAGGGTACAAAGGCAGTTTGCTTACGAGTTTCCCGAGAGTGAGACAGCACAAGACGGCCCATTGATTGTACCAGTGGTTCCTCAGGAATTGAAGGTGTCATTGGAGGTGGAGACATATCTAATGCCGAAGGCGGAACATCTGGGAATGGAAACTCGCGAACTTTGCGATCGATTTCCATGATTACCGCATAATTCGGCGCTTCAGCCGTCAACGTACGCGTAGCGACTTCTGCGACGCAGTCAGCCGCATACCTAATAGCCCATGACGAGACTGTACCAAAAGATGTAGTGGGTAAAGGCAGGAGCAATACGTATAGACTCACATTCTGCAGCAGCAGCAGCCGCATAATCAGGTTCCCCGTCATTTCCGGCAGAACCTGGAAACTCAGGGAGACGACAGTCGATGTAAGCTAAAGAAAAAGTCGGTGGGCGACCGTTGTTTAAGCTCTGCGTTGAGAATATCAATAAAACCATCATAAGGACGAGAAGGGTGCGCTTACACCCCAGGCATCAGCAATGAAGAGATCCCAAAAGACAATGCGCCGCCTTTGCACGACTTTGTTAGGAAGACCCCACTTGGCACTATCCCGATCTATGATACGGAGTGAGATTAAACTGTTCCTTGAGAATACATGAACAAACATACGAAGACCGATCTAGACGACCTTTGATCAGGCGAGAATTACATGAATGGAAAGACTACGCACAGTTTGGGCAAGATGCGCGGCAAGGATGACCAATGACCATGTCAACTCCAATTCACTACCGCTCATAGCGTTGTAACCACCCAACAGATGAAGTGCCTGAACAGTAGTCAAGGAGGGCTTCTCCAAGACCGGTTGCAAACAGATGCTAGCGCGGGCAAGTTGATGGTAGTGTTCAGCCTCAGGGCTGGTGGCATTCTGCTTAAAGTCCACGAGAGCTCCGATAGCGAAGACAAGTAAAAGAAGACCGAGATCATAAGCTCCTTTGGGTTCGTCCGGCGGCGTCGCAGTGTTATTTGAGTAATATATTGGGAGTAACTCCTCCATCACTTGTTCTTCAGACACTGTGTGGAATAGCCATCCAGCTTGTTCGAAATAAGTCTGCACGAGGTACTTGGCCCGGTCCAAACGTGGTAGATGACTTTCTATCAATTCCTGAATAGCTGCTGTTGGGCCCATAGGGGTGAAAGGGAAGGCCGGCGAAAACATCCTAAATGACTGCGGTAATCCAGGGCTCATTGAATCCCTTTCGGATTCAGGACTAGAAGCATCTGTACTGTCACTTTTGATAATGTTTTTATCTGACTAATGGGACGGTTGCATGAACGCAGCCTCACAAAAAGTAAAATGCGCACCATCAACAAGCACTATCAAATTCGGAATGAATAAATCTCTTCTGAGTGAGAAGGATAGAACACTTACTTCGGATCCGCCTGTAGGACCGAAAAACCGTGATATACCGTGATCAGTGATGGAAAGTGTTCCAAATCCATCGAGAATCTCTGGAGGATTCGACGGTCCCGCAGCAGCGTTATCAGCAGGGAGAGTGATGGCGCTAAATTCATCCTTTTGATCCGCGCTACGAAGGTCGTCACGAAGGAGGGGGTGGGGTTCTGTCGAATGGTGTGACTGGAGGACCCCAAGAGCGTCTTCTAATTGGCGGATACGTCCACTCATATTGGCTATTTGACGATGAAGATGCTCAGTTGCTGCGAGAACGAAGCTTGTTGTAAAAGAGTAAGACAATGAAAGCTAACAAGAAATGTATTGTGCGTACCGAGTTCCCTGTCCAGTAGCCAAGCTGCCTGTAAATGAACGGTTAACATAACATAAATAGGATGAGATAGAAAATAGCTTACCATTGGGACACAGTGCAGCACAACCTCGTCTCTAAATAGATAGGTGATAGGTGTTTAGTATGGAGGTCGATGCTGTGTAGCGTGGTACTACTTACCTGACATGACTGGCAGGGTATCTGCTTGTCACATTTTATCTTGAGCCTTTAGACAATACACATGCATACATCATGTCAGAACTGCTTCTATAAAAATTGTGCGAAGGTCGCACCTCCTACACTCGGCGCAAGAGATCTGCCCATTACTCCTTTTCTGTTCGATCTCGCGCGCATGGCCGCCATCAAATCGGAAGTCGTCTCCCTCCCTGCGGCTTGACTTGCGCTTCAACTTGGCCTTCGTTGTGTCCGGCGGCATGGATAATGCTGGGAGAAAAGCTAAGAAAAATGAAACTCAATTACCGGAATCAAATGTATTTTGTAGGTGGGAACTTTGGAAGACAAATACTTACTACTTATTAGTCAAGTTCTGCAGATGAGGTTGGTGAGAAACCAAAGGCTGTGCGGTTGCAAGCAACCGTGAAAAACAGTACTTCCAAAGATCTTTATCTACTAAGGTGACAAGTTGTATGTAAACATGCATGCATTGTCGACCCGGATCAGGACACGTACGACACATACATTATCCGCCGAATACATTACGTAATTATCAGCAATTGAATCATATCCGACTCTATCGGGATTGGTTCCTGCTTTCATACTCAGCGACCCCCACGTTCCTCCACCCGTCCGAGGCCTTCCACATGCTCAGCGCTTAAATGTTCCACTCGTGCCAGTGCCATAGCGCCCCCTCTGGTGACCTGTCGCTCTTCCTAACGCCGAGCGCTCTGTATATCACCACCACTATTGTCTTGCCTGCGCCTATCGTCGTAGAAGCAGTTCCGCCATCAGAAGCGCATCCATGAATTAATCCCTTATAGTCGCTTACGGTGCTGCACCTGATGAGCTCCTTGTCTCCCTTTATAAAACGTCCCTTCCGTTTGTGCGTTGTCTCGACTTACATCGAGACTGTAGCGGCCACTTTGCGCCGTCCATATCATTCCTTTGCTGACACAGACCCTATACCGTCACAAACCAGACCATACCCTGAATCGAGCACTTGATCAATCCCTGAAACCATTAACCTGACCATATCCCACACCATGAACTTGGCTACATCTCAAACCCTGACCGTGACCATCCCATGTCTCATGAGCCATGCCATACAGGCGCAAACATTCAACTACAATGTAGCGCTCAATGCTGAGGCGCATCAGACGTTGTCGTGGGCATTGCAACGTGCGAAAGAGGTGCGCTATCTGAAACAACACACTAAGGCTTTTTTTGGCATGCCTGGCGCGGCGGCGCCCCCCAGCTTCACTTGAGTTGCAAACTCAATGCATCTCACAGCCTCACTTTTCAGCTATGTAATGTATGGTGACGAATCCGTAGACTTGACTCAGCGATATCCGTGCCTTGATCACGAACGAGCGATTCGCCTGGTTCGACTCACAGCCTCACTTTTCAGCTAATGTAATGTATGGTGACGAATCCGTAGACTTGACTCAGCGATATCCCTGGCGGCGGCGGATTTTTTTTCACTTTTCGGTGACCTGTATTTTTATTCATCTGTCGGGACAGCATTTCGGCTCGCATGCTTCATCTGAGCGTGGCGCCATTCTCGGACACTTGAAAATTTTCGGCGGAACCGACGAATCCTTGGAACGAGGCAGCCTGCCGCGTGGTCGCTTCGTTATCCGACTGTTAGGAGAGTTCATTCGACTGCAAAGGGCCTCTTCACCAAATCCGCCATCAGGGTGACGGAGGCTGAAAGGCTGACGGACTGTTAGGACAAGGCGCAGGCCAGAGTGAAAAACTGCCCGAGCCTCCAAGTTCTGATCCCCTACTTGGAATTTTTATGGGTCGCCTTTCCATCTCGTCGAATCTCCGTGCGTTGCTGTTCTATCCGACACTCGTTCGTTGCGTTTACCAGAGCGAGTTCTGGTGTTGCTTCTGGGTTCGGAGGTACTTGTGCGGGAGATCGGGATTTGCACTACCATGACCTACGTACGTCATGAGTCAAACGTTCGTACGGCATTATCACAAACCCTGTGTATCGCACAAACCTCGGCCTTGCCTCAAAAGCAAGTATGAGGAATGGAACAATATTGCTGTCTCAAAAGCGGCGTTGTACCTATCCTAGTGGTAATGACTACGTACATCGCAGTCCAGTACGTGTGAGTGGTGACTAGGGTGCCCAGATTGTACCAAGGCTATACCTCCATAGTTTGTAACATGTCCGTTTCCGACAGACATGCCATTCGAAATTGAATGAGGCAGTTCACCACCACTTGCTTCCCTGACTCTGACACATCGATGATGAGCGGATCGTATGCAAAGCTTGTCCCTTTCTCCCTGTGATGTCAACGCGGTCACCGTAAGCACTTGGCACTTGGTACTGCACCATTTAGCGAAAATGACTCTTGGTATCGCTGATCTAATAGCCATCCTGCTTTCCGGAGCTTCTGCCTAATTAAACAGTTAATCCACAATGAAGTAATATGTGCCTGCCTCTGGCAGACAGTGGTGGGTAGCCTTTCAATGATGTCGATGAACGCTACAACAATCTAGGGCCTAGGCCCTACTGACTAAGCCATCCAAATGGTACCAAACACCCGCCTGCAACACGCTGGAGGGGTACCACTCCAACGTCCTCAGACAAAAAAATCCCATACGTGATTACAGAATTTCACAGGCATCCTTCTCATCTACGTCTTACATCCAACGCCGCGCGATCCTGCAAATGAGTCGAGTTCTTTGGTAGAAGGGGCTACGACAGGTCGCCACTCACCGGTGCACCAGAGAAGATCAGAACAATGTACCCACAGCCTTCATGGAAGTGGAGTTGTTGACGTCATAAGAACGCAGGCTCTCTGGCTTATCACCCTCGCACCGAATGAACGACCAGCAGGCAATTCAATGCATTTGGAATGTTCGGTGATTCCAGTCAGCGTGAAAAACAGAAATACATGAGTTTAGTTACGTACGGAATGGAACTTATGTTTTTTGTACCTAAGAACATAGTGGACGCAAATGTAGCGCAGTCTCGTTTATTGTGCCGGCTGTGTCGACGAAGAAGTTCGAGACATGTGGCCATATTGATATGTGCATCCTGACGGCGGCCAGAGTGGATATCCATCGACTATCTTGACTTCTACGCTGGTGCGTTTTTCTGGGACGATCATGTCAGACAAGTTTTCACTTTCACAACGGGGATACTTTGTAGAGATGTACCCTGCAGTTCGGAAAACATCAACGTGTAGAAGAGTGACGAATCCTTAGCCTGCAGTCAGTGAATGAATTTCATGACAAGTGATGATTGCCCGCCTTAGAATACCACATGTGTCTGAGAACCGGTGGTCTGGACGAACAATGCAAGTTGACTCCGAGGCAAGTCTAAACTTCGCGCCACTGTGACAGAAAAAACGTCCACATCCACATCCGAAAGGGCATTGTTTCCAAGTACAAGAACACGAAAAATCAAGATCCAATCCCTCATCCGCCGTGCCCTAGACAGACATGGACCGCGCCGCCACTCAGCATGCTGCCATATCCAAAACGGATACGAAACGGACCTACACCCACAAGTGTGGTAGGTGCCGTACCGTTCTTGAATGTGACACACACGCCGACTGGCCCACGATCAGCCTCCTTGTCAACGAACACTATTTCGCTTGTCCAGTAAAGCCCGACTTTTGTGGGTCTGCCCCATCTCACCCCTCTTCTGAACCCGATGACGCGCAGAGTCCTATATATGACTCTAGCGAGAACATAGATGCCGCTGATGACAAGCAAGATGAGACACTCATCCAAGTCGCGGGATCTAGCAAGCAGAGGAAAAACGAGGCTCAGCGGAAACAGGAGCTAGAGGACGACAAGTACACTTACGACGTACGACCCACATCCGTCATATGCCGTGGGTGTGACAGAGAGATTAGCCTGGACAAGCGCTCGAGGTATTACCCAGGATTATGGATGAAACATCGAGGGAAGTGTGCAAGAATATACAAGATCGAGGTGAGCTAATGTCTCCTAATAATGGAATGAGAAACGAACTCAATTTTACAGAACGAGAAACTCGCCCGAAGTGGAGACGGGTTTTGTCCGTCAAATACAGAACGGCGCCCGACAGCTGCTAGCTTGTTTGAGCTAGATAATCCCCGAACTGACGGCATTTCGCGAACGGCGAACTCTGTTGAGGATAATACGTTACGATCGATGGAACTGTCGGATGATGAAGGCCCGGAAGAGGAGAATCAGGATCATATCCCTTTCGCCAGTAAGTCTGTCCTTGACGGGATCAAACACGATGTTCACCACGAACCATAGCATTGAACCAGCGATTTTATACCGAGTGCCGGCGAAGGGGAGAGGTGCCATGGAAGTACCGGTACGCCACCACAAAGGAAATCATGGAGCAAACATTGGGCGACATTGGATGCTAAATGATGGGCTGAGTATCACAGACCAAAATCCAGGGCATGCGTAGACCCTTTGTTATGTGCACTTACTAGTAGTACCGACGGGTGATGCTGCTTTGCTGTCAACACGTTCCTTTGTGTCCTGGCAACCGACAGCATCAAATTTCCTGCTGAACTATAAAACCTCACTTGGTCACCTCAAACGTCGTGGCCTCTTGAAGTTGTGCAATTTCTATGATAAGATCAGTAGACAAATGAGTAAATGCGGAAAATAATATTACGTATAACTCAATATGTCAGTACACGTTGACCTTCGATCCTGCAAAATCGTGTCAAATTTCATTTATGCTGTAAACTTGCAGCCTGGCCACTGTCCTCGAGGCTTTAATGCACCAGAATTCGGCACTATCCCCTCCAGGAGGTAGCTTAGAACCTTCTTCTTGACCAACAAGATGTCTTCTCAACCATACTTTGAGACTGTCAAAGTACTATAGCTCACCTCGCCGCATTTCGCATACTGACGCTCCCATAGTCATTTGCAGATGTTCCAATCACCGTTGATGGTGTGGAAACCTCGCTTTTTCTGGAAGCGTCTGAAGGGCTGGTTCAATTGTTCGGTACGATACATTGGTTACGTCCGGCAACCGATTTTCCCTTAAATGCGCTGTCGTTCTAGATTTGCTTGGCTCAGGTGTATTCGGCTTTGTTCAGAATGATATAAAGGGGAATATAGGGGAACGTTCTCCGCTTTGTCTAACCCTATATCAACCCTTATTCTTTTTGTGCAATACAGGGTGTACGAACTCGCTACCAGGCCGATTCTTTTAGTTGCTCCACGCTCGAGAATCTTGTCAGAAGCGAAGTATCATTAGATGACCGACATGGGACCGGTTGTTTGATACGCCTGACCCGGTATGTTCGACCCTTTAATATAGCGTGTCACTAATCAGTAGCGTCACTTCTCCAGTGGTTTGACATTCCTATGTAGAGGTTATTCTAACCCCGACTGTGTAGTCATAGAAGGCAACTGACTCGGATGAAATAGCTCTTCAACACATGCAGAATGACCCTTCTGTGGAATTACACGTGTGCTTCAAGCGTTCATACGACGAAGTCTTGAGGCAGCATCATACGTTTTTCGTACGGTCACTCGCCGCCGTACGTCACTGTCTGCTTCTGTTGTGCATGTAGTTGCTGACTTATTCCGGCACATTCAGGTTGCTGTTCGGGCCGCACCGTATCGCCGTGACTTCTATAGTCGTATATCGCAAGGTGCGCCCATGGAAAAGTTAGATGCGGAGCTAGCGAAGTGGCTTTCTGGACTTGATGTAATTGTGAAACGTCTGAAGGGATTCATCGAGGGAGAAGGATACGGAAGGGTATGAAGTGGAGAATCTTACGAATATGGATTGATATCATGCATGCCGCACTAAGGTTTATGGGTCACATGTACCCCTAAGAGTGAATCTAAGCGCCTACCTGGGTACTCGCGAAGTATAATTGAAGAAAAGAGTCCGCGGAAACGAGGTTTAGGTGGTTAGCTTACCAGAAGGTTTCACTACGGATGAATGGGTTTATCAATGAAAACAGGGGCGGCTAGAATGTCTTGTGCCCAAAATATATAAACAGGCGCTAAAGAGACCCGAAAAGGGGAATCTTCGTGCCTTTATCGTGATCGACAACCAAAGTAGTTGGCCACAAAGTACGTACTTTTATATCCAAAAAGGAAAAACGTCGCTTTTCATGTGCGGGGAAGTTAGGCCATGCATAGACGCAGGTTTGTACCGGTAATTGGTTCAGGAGGCCGAAAAACTTACCATAAGGCTACATGTGGTGCGGCGATAGATGTGAATTGTACTACGTGGACATGTAATATTTTAATTCACACGGGAAACAGGAAAAACACAAAACATTTGAATAATGTCCACATGTCCCCAAATGCCGCAATTGCCGTACATGCCGCCGGATGCGATGAGATTGGAGATCTCCGACCAACGAAAGTGACAGCGCAATGTCCAAGGTACTGATCGATGAATGGTGATAATGAGGAGAAGGAGGAGGAGGGCGTGGTGGATTAAGCCGAGTAAAGAGAGAAATACCGTTCTAGGCCCGAAATATGTAAATGGAAGCTTTCGTCTTAGTCTAGCCCAGTTAAACCAAGCGACATCCCATTGCAATGCAGCGTTTAGCTCCGACATCATAACCGAGAGAATCGCATCGATGATGAATGACAACCAAACGATCGATAGAACAGCGGAGTTGGGGGTGATGAAGAACAAAGTACTTTTGATGGAAACGCGTGTCATGGCACTGCACTAATACACTAGTAAAACGCTAGAACAATAGTCTACCGAAGAGATGACAGTCTACTTTAAGTCTCAATTCTATGTCATAATATATTTGACACCGAGTCGGACAGGAAGCAGAATCACCTGTTCGTCGAGGTTAATTTATTCAGGTACAAATCCTTTTTCGATGTTTTTCCCCCTCCGTGGGAAATGAAATGTTGTTATGTTTCTGGAAGTGCCGGATCTGTGACATATATTTTCTCTGTAAATACGTTTTGGCACCCGAACAGCAGCTTACACATATTAACCCTTCCCGAACGCCCCCAATATCATACCTAATCCCTCTCCCCATCTCCTGCATCCTCTTATTTTAATCCTCCTCTATTCCTTCATGTCGGAGGATATGGACACAGATGACATCAAGTATTTCTTTCCCCTTCCCAGCCCTCATTTATTTCACCCGCTAATTGTTAACACCAGCTCAGATACCTCTCCTCCTCGAGACATCCCTCATAATTCATCTCCGTACGATTTTATTCGATCCTATAATCTCTCTCATCACCAATTATTCTACAGAAATTCCCGAAAGCGGAAAACCCCTCCAGAACGAGGAGATTCCGCTGACGCTGAAGGCGAGAGTGTAGACGACTCAGTCGCCGTTCCAAAAGGCGAGTATGAAACCGGTCGTGTCATGTGTGAAGTCTGCAGCGAGGGCGTCTCGTTTCGTGACGAAGCAACCGGCGGATTTACCCTGAAACACTGGGACGCCCATCGCCAGCAATGGTATCGATGTCGCCTTGATCATCATCTCTTTGTTTCTAATCTGTCCCGGCAGTGCCAACACAACTCAGGCCGTGCCAGAACCTGTCATCTATACTCCGGAAAGTACGGCAGAGGCCCTTGCCAACCCTCCTGCCAAACGGCGGCGCGCTAAGCGCACTGAAGAGGAACGCATTGACTACCTTAGGGCGGATCCTTACGTCGCACAGTTCGAGGCATATCGCGTATTATGTGCATCGTGCGACAAGTGGATCCGACTCCGTCCTAATTCCACATATTGCTCCATCCCTTGGGATGCTCACCGCAAGAGTTGCTTGTCAAAAAAGATGTGAGCGAATCCATACCCTTTCTTATCTTTTCACCACTCACGCATCCCCAGTAACAACAAGAATGGTTGTGCCCTCGAAGAGAGAAATTCATTGCTCTCCAAAGACCCGGACGTCCGCAAGTTTGATGCCGAGCGGGTACTGTGCAATACTTGCGACCGTTGGATCCAAGTCAGCCCCGAAAACCATATGCAGGCGGTCCAAAAGTGGTTACACCACAGGTCGTCCTGTCAAAAGGGTGCTGGACAGTCTTCCGCAGCTCAAGCGGAAGCTTCATCGTCTCAGTTGAGCCACTCAATCTGATGTTTTATTTCGTTTTCTCATTCCTATTTATTTTTTTCAAGACCACCGAAATCTGACACAGCAGCCCGAGATAGCCAACACGTGTCTGCAACTTCAAGGCGTCCTTCGGGCTCACCCGTCCACGGAAAAACTCCCATACCACCGGCAACACCATGCTCACCGTCTTCATCCTTCAAGGATTTGACACCCACCAATTTTCCAGCTCATGAATCTCGTCGACGAAATGCCGAACAACGAGCTGCAACTCTCAAGGCAGATCCTCTGGTTGAAGAGGTTGAGCCGAACAGAGTATTCTGTTCTCTTTGCAAGAAGTGGGTTCAGCTTCGACAAGATAGTTCATACTGCGCGTATCCATGGATACAGCATCGGGGAAAGTGTTTAGCTCGACAGTGAGTATTTCCACCATTCTAACCATATCTGCTTTCTCCCGCATCTCACACTGACACCAACTGCGTTGCTCTTTCAGTCAGAGGCGAGCTCAGAAAGCTGCAGAAGTTGCAGAAATTAGAGCCAAAGGTGGCACAACCCATCCTGACGACGGAAGCTTGTCAGATGATGATGCGTCTGCCGAAGACGAACTAGAATCAGAGGAACCACACGACACCCAGGAACTCCCCACGGATGATAAGCGCAAAGCCAGGTTTTCGGATTTTCGGTCTCTTCACACTACAAAGAAACAACGATTAGACAATGGAAGCAGCCGCACTGGCCCCACTTGGGTTGTTCCTGATAATGCTTCCACCAGCAAGAGATCATCACAAAACGTCCGCTCTATCCGCCCAAAGGGAAGCGACCTTCAGGTGCCAACGGAAGCCTCCGGGTCGACGAGCCGCCTGAACCGCCGTCTTGCGCTTAGTTTTGCTGACTTGACCACCGTTCCTGGCCGGTACGTTACTCCTAGTCGCCTGACTTTGATATTTCCAAATGACGATGCTGATGGCTGAGCCTGCTGTCAGGATGGATTTCATTTTTTCGTCAATCGCATATCTATTTATGACCACTTATGACAGCACGGATGACATGACCATATCTTCCCTGTTGACCTACTTAAACTCTGCCATACCTGCAGACAAACACGAGGACTTTGACACAGCCGAAGTCGTCAAAGCGGCGGCCGCCTTACAGGACCGTGGTGACATCATCTTTGAAGGCGATATGTTACGCCTTCCGGACTAGCGGGTAATCTCGGACGTTTTGATTCCGATTCTTGTGCATATATGTATACCTATTTTCTCGTTTTGCATTTCTTGGACTGCCACTCCACTATCTACTTATTAGCCCTGCATCCATAAGGTCCCCTCATCCATCACGTTGATTTTTGTTCAACTTCACCGACGACAATCGCATCGAAAGTGTATCTACCGTTCATACCACTGACGTCTTGTATCATTGCTAATTTCTTGAATGCCATGTGTTGTATGCATTGCATACACTGTGCTACAGAGTCCTGATACCACGCGAAAAGGTCACGCGTCTCTCTGAAAGAGAAATACTACTAATACACAATAATGATGCTGACACAATCAGCATAGACTGGACCAGCCCATACACATTCGCTGAACCTTAAACAGAGGCAACGTAGTCCATCACTGCCAACTACCGATTCTGTCGCTTGTTCGTCTTCTTCTTTGATGGACCTGGGACCTAGCACCGACTCGAGGTATGATGACGACAGGCGATGGGAGAAAACACCAACCTTGTCCGCTGTCTTCTCCATTTCCGGATATTTTGTATTTTTCTTTCGCGGTCAGGTTGCCCGTTGTTAATCGGTACGGCACGGCTAGAGTACTTACCGGTCGCCTTGCCGGTCTGGTCTCTTCATCATCGACAGAGATCGTCCGCTTCACTTGCCGCATTGCGAGGTCCTTCTCGTCTTCAATATCGGAGTCACTGTTCGCGAGTGGAATGTGGTCGGCACGTCGAGGTTCTCTGACAATTAAATGGTTCGTTGCCCCATGCACACCTGCGAAATATTTTAGCTAAGTCTAATTTTCCTAGCATGGCAATGCACCGGAATTCTGTGGGTCCCCGGGTCCGGATGGGGGCTCGTTCCAGAAAGTTTCATCTTGCTTATCGTCCCTTGAGCTTCCGACTTGTGGCTGCGAAAAATCAAGGTCAGCTGCACATTGTTTATCAAGGGCGTGTTCCTTACAACTTCCCTAATGCGACGGGCTAAACTTGCTTCTAATTGCATGATGCGAGCTTCATGTTGCTTGATGAGGTTGTCTCTCTGAAAACCAAAGGAGATCAGTGACAAATCAGAAGAAGAGAACACCAACCCTTCGAATGTCATTGTTCTTTTCCGCTAGCTCGCGCTCAAAGACTTCTGTGGCATTTTTGGCAAGGTTCTGGACCAACATCCACTCGTTGTCATTCTAAAGCGAACGAGGTAAACAATCATCGAATAATTATACTCGTCTTACCAGGTCATTCTGTTCATGTCGGACGGTGATGTTCGTCGACCTTTGGAGAAGTTGCGTTTCGGATTGTTCAAGGTCGCGAATGCGCGTTTTCAGAACAAGGAGCTCTTGTTCGTGCAGATCAGAAGGAGTTTCGGCAATAGCCAGGCGCTGGGTCAGTTCGGATATGACTTGTTGCTTCTGGCCCAGCTCGCCGCGCTGAGAGTCTGTTTTAGAGTTCAACTCTTCGATTCGTCGTTCAGCATCGCGAACGCGTTGTTCTGCAATCTGCTCTGTGGCTCGTTGAATACCCTGCTGTCGGGAGAGGTCTATCTGGCAGTCTAAAAGTTCCTTCCGAAGGCTACCAACCAAGTCCCGTTCGGCGGCTGTGGCGACGATGGCTTCGTCGAGTCTACGCTGCAATGAACGTTCGCGTTCCTCCACAACACTGGCGCGGCTGACAGATTCCGCCAGCTTTTCGTTCAGAGCCTATGTCACGCAATAAATATGCTGGTGGACATGACACCGGAGTACACGCTACCAAAATTGTGTTATTCGTGGATTGCAGACGATCCTGTAGACAAGTGAGCTCAGCTCAGGGTGAGGCCAAGAAAGCGCGGGATTACCTGAGCTTCGCCGACACTTTCCTTGGTGAGTCTGAGAGTAACGGACTGGTCGTCGAAACGTTCCTGAAGAACCTGGGACAGGGTAAATATGAAAAGACTGGATGACACGAGGCCAACCTTCAGCGACGTTCGCGTTTCTGCGAATCTAATTGCAATGGTCAAAGATTTCGTTATGAGAAGAGTGCGTGAACTACCTTTCGCGGTAGCTTTCCTCCTCTCGCTTCGCATCTGCCAGCTGCCCATGTGCAATTTGAAGTTTGTCAAGGAGTGTATCGCGTTCCGACACGAGCCTCGCACTCCGTGCTGATAGCTCCCTTTCTAGATTCCGGATATCTGCCTGTCCTGCTTCAGAAAGCTGGAGTCGCTCCCTGATAGATTCGCCTTCGGAGGTGAGGCGCGCATTCTGCTGAACAAGAGCTTTCTCGATATCTTTTGAGGCTTCCAAGCGCGATTCAAGGTCTTGCGATCTATTGTGAGCATGTACTAACTCCGTCTCGGCCTTCTGTAACCTGAATGTCAAGATTCAGCAGGCGTTATCGATAAAATTTAGAAAAACTCACCTCCCCTCTAGGTCCTTTATGTGTTGTTCCTGAAATGTTACAGTGTTCTGCACGATCCGGGTCTGCGCTTTACCGTCATGCATAGCTTCTTCAAACTCGGAAATCCTAAGAATGTTGTGTTACTAGCAGCTGAATTGCCGGAAACGCAGAATCATACTCCTGTCTCATAGATTCCATCTCTTGCCGCATGGAATGCACCATCGCCTCGCATTCTTGCAAGCTGTCATCCAGAGTTAGACAAAATATCATATGACCATCAGATGTATTCATTACCGTGACTGGCTGTGAGCCAGCTGATCCTCCGCTTGCGCCAGTTTGCTGAGAGCGTCAATTGTTTCATGCTTCTGGAGCTTCAGGTACTCAGCAATATTTACAACGCGCTCGGCTGGATGACCATGAGAATCGCTATTCATCAAGATGACAATGACCCAACTTACAGGTTCGCTCAAGGTCCGATGTTGTCGAGGCAATTAACTTTCTATCATTCCCAAAATGCTCCTCCAGTTCCGCAACGCGCGCCCGGGCATCTATCAGCTCAGAACCCATATTTTGCAATTTTTCACGCAGGAGATCGGCCACCTGTTGAGCTGCACACACAATGTGCCGTACTGATTTCCCATGGGAAGATGTGACTCACTCCGAGTAAGCTCAGCCTGTAGCTCGTTTACAACTGTCCTTGTCTGGCCCACATTGGGCAGATGCCCAGTATCGTCGAGGAATACTTTAATTATTCTAAGTCACAGCCGCGAAGCAAGGATGATAATTCGGAGAGTGAACTGACCTTGGAGGCCGGTGCGAGCGGCGTCCCGAAGCTCTTCAAGGCTTTCCATTGTTTTTTGGGCATCGTTCACCAAGATAGATGATGCTTGAAATTGGATTCGGAGTGCCTCATAAGAATCCCTGAGTTCGACACAACTGCATGGGATCAGCCAATAGAAAACGGATGCACAGATGTTGAGAAACCTCCTGTTAGCCTTGTCAACTGCTTCCTTGGTTGTCAATTTGAGTTGGGCGATTCGTCGAGATAGTTCTGAGTTCTGATGAGAGGCATCTGACGCCTGACGAGACAACTCCGTATTCTGTCGTGAGAGATCGGCGACGAGTTCAGTCTTGATACTAAGCTGGGATTCGAGTTCGGCGTTAAGTTCCCGCTATAATGATGTTGATGGACATTGTGATATAGAAAACTGAAGAGGGTCAGCGTACCAGTCTCACTAGCTCAACATTCGCTCGACGATTACTGCTAGCCATTTTTGTGATGATGAGGTCCTCTTCGGTCACATCACTCCCAAGGACACCTAAACTTGCTTGAGAACCGATCTCTTCTGTAGTCGTCTTCAATGGAGAGTATCGGTATTCTGCAGGAAGATGTTTTGAAAGTTGCTTTCCGGGCATCGTAAACTGCTTGTGTCCATCAATGTCTGGAAAAATGATATTAAATGATAACAGTTCAGGCGCATATAATCACCGTGGTCCTCTTTCTTCATCTCCACTTTGGGACGCTGTAATGACATAGCATGATTTCAGAACAAACCTAAGAATATATGCGGCATACCTTTGCTGATAGTCCACTGTTTGTGTCATAGAAGGAAGGTGAGTGCTTAGAACTTGGGCTGTGCGACTCCAAGCGGGAAGTTGTCGTGTTGAACTTGAAACTGGGAAAATGGAGGCTAGATTCAGCCAGATTTCTGGAGGCCGCATTCTCTACAAAATTGGAGCTCCGTGTGTGTGCAAATGTTCGTTGCGAGCTGTTGCTAAATGCTGGGACTGCTATTTTTTTTTCAGTGGGTCCAGGTTGTGGAGTCATGAACAGAGGCTTTTGACCGTTACTATCGTCAGGTTGATTATGGCGTGGTTTAGAAAATAGGGTCATTCTGTGTCCTTGGTGAGGCTCCATTGAAGGAGCAGGTGAGATGCGGTGGTGGTTCCTTGTCAAGCGAGGATGATCCAACTAGGCTGGTCGACGCGTATAGTTATAAACCACGTGATGTGTCATGAGGTCAGCGGTCAGACGGAGAACGACGGAAATTGATGGAATCCGACTCGGCAGTTGGTTAACCGTAGATGAGCGCTCAACAACTATCAAACGTTACTCAACCTAAATTATATGCACTCACAATGACATAGCCAGTAAGTATAGGCTCTGAGGCTACGTGAGTCACTAGTGCGGTACGTGACACCAAGATCTAATTCGGAAGTTCGGAATTTATTGCTTACTTCAGAATGCTTTCAAGTTGCTCTTACCATTTCTCCCGCCGACTTGCGACTAAAGCAGGTTTGACAACTGGGAATGTTTCTGATGAGTAATATGATTCTTACTACGTATTTTTGAACGTTTATGTGACTAACGTATCCATCCGTTGAGTGACAGCCTGGCAACCTGGATCATTCAAGCAGATCATTCATAGAGTCTCGACTCTCGGAACCGATATCGATGGTGGGTTATCACACGAGACAGATTCGGACGACAACTATAGCAGCGCCGTGTTTCATGGCCATTGTGACACTATAGCAGGTACTGTGATAGACGTGCTGGATGCGTATTAGTATTTTGACTGAGCGGCCAGTAGTCTCCGAGCTATGGCGTAACTACCCTTCCCACGCAAGATCTTAGATGGGTCCGTCGATCTCAATCTACATGCAGGTGAATCGACGTCAATGATCAGATTAGTACGAAGTTCGTTGTCCTCGTGTTTGACATTTGATCATCTTGACTATTTCTATCATGACTTTCGGAAGGGGAATGCAGAGGGAAAATCCTTGAAGTAAGCGTCATATTCATAGAAGAGATCTAGTACTCATACGAAACAATTACGAACAACACTAGCGAGAAAAGTCTCGTCTTCTGTACATACATCGAATAGCGCGAGTCCCATATTTTTGTTAGTGATATCAAAGCTATAGGAATAGGCGACGCTCGGTTAGGTTTTCACCCTGTCTAGACTCTAGAGAAGCGCGATTCAAACCTTACTATAATTCGAGTAGGTAACACATAGAACAGGTAAGTCTACACCATCATTTCCAAAATCATGCGATGGTCCGAGCCAACAGGACATACTACCCCGCTAGCAAGATCATAGTATAAAGGGTGGCATATTTCTGAGCCTTTGTCTCATAACTTGGTTCTCTGATCTCTCCATTCACTCATCGACATTCACGACACAAATCCAACAACCTCCATGGCTTCTACTGCAACTTGCACCGTCACTTGTTCTGACTCCCAGCCCACAGAGTTCATTTTACCTGACTTCTTCAGCGATTGCCGCTACCCCATGCGACTAAACCCTCACTGTGATCCGGTATCTCGCGCTACTGACCAATGGCTTTGTAGCGAAGCCCGTCTAGTAGAGCCTGATGTTACTAAATATACTACGATATTGCGCCCAGGTTACTTCGCTTCATCTTGTTACCCTGATGCGGATGCTTTCCATATCAAAGTCTGCGCGGACTTCCATGGCTGGTCATGGAAATTGGATGACTGGCTCGAGATCGAAAGGTCCGACGTCAATGATGCATGGGGAGTACGCGACTGCTGTATGTCTGCGTTCCGTGATCCCGTCAACTTCCAGACGGAAAGATATAGTGCAAAGTTGTGCAAATCGTGTGTCTATTTTTTTCTCATCGCGCACACATTTCAATCATCTTACGGCTTTTAGATTCTTCAGTCGCTTTAAGGAGACTGCCGGCCCTGGCTGCACAGAGCGCTTTATCCATACAATGGACTTGTGGTTTATCGCTGCGGCCAAGGAGGTGGAGAACCGCACCAAGGGACATATCAATGGTGTTGAATCTTACATCGAATTGAGGCGCGACTTGAGCAGCTGCAAGGCTTGCTTTGCCGTTGTCGAATTCGTCTGTCAGATTGATCTTCCCGAAGAAGTAGTCTCGCATCCAGTCATCATGGCGCTGGAGGAGGCCACCAATGACTTCGTTTCTTGGTCAAATGTAATACCTCATTCTGTCGTCGAAGTTGGGGCACTACTGACGTCGCTGCTGACAGGATATTTATTCCTATAACATGGAGCAATCTTACCATAGCACACATAATTTAGTTGCTGTGCTCATGGTCAAACAAGGTCTCGACCTGCAAGGCGCTGTTGACCACTGCGCTCAGCTATGCAATATCTCCCTACAACGGTTCGAAGAAAATCGTGCTGTCCTCCCCTCGTGGGGAAAAGAAGTCGACAAGGATGTGGCTAAGTACGTCGAAGGACTGCAGAACTGGATTGTCGGTCCGCTACAGTGGTCCTTCGAGTGCGCCCGCTATTTCGGGAAGGATGCGCATATCGTCAAGCAGAACAGAATTGTCAAGCTGCTTCCGAAGCGACCATTGTGAAATCTACAGCTATTGCTGTATGTAAGACCGTTTCACTTTTTGCCTGCGATGCACGGTTCTCATTGCGATGACTACTACCATTATAGAAAGTTACTTGTCTATGTCTTGCTTTGTGTGAAGCTGCTTTTTTCCCGCGGAACGCGCATCATGCTTCTCCTTTTTTCCTACTCGAAACGTTTTTGATTTCTGCTGTTGTGTATATAATAGTACTAGTCTGCCTAGTCAAACCAGAATGGAAGGAAGAGTCTTGCTTTCTAGATAGAATTGTACACTCACGAGTATGTACATATGTACCAATTTTGTACAAGTCATGGAAACAGTATAGTACCGTCACTCATTTTAGGTGAATGTAGTAGTCTAGGCTGAACAATTTTTGTGATGATGCATTTGGCGCGGTTCTCCACATGGGTAAAAAAACATTGACAAGAACAAGGTACGTGGAGTGTAACAGTAATAACAAGGCCTTGTACACCTCCAAGTCGTCAGCTGCAAATTTGCTTCTGACCTGCCCCCGAGTAGTAGGAACAGTGGCGGCAAACCTCTTGATTACGAACAGGACAACGTCAATGTGAACGGCGCCGATTTTTCTACACGGTAGGAGTCGCCACCTAAAGCTTCGCACTTAAAGCTTAAAGCTTGAATAACTGAGTCGAGTTTTTCATTACCCATCTCTTTGCTTTTCCAGAGTACCTACTAGCACCCTCTTGGCAACCTTTTATTTCGTGTCTGAAATCTAGTAGGTCGTTACTTATCTGCACCTGCTCACTAGCCAGAAAGGTGCGATACTCTGTATGCACAGCCCAGGCCAAACCTGGTAGTGTCATTGAAAAATGCTTCACGTAAACGGAGTCGCATAGGACCTTAGCCAATCATGTAGTCGACGATCTTATTAGCCTGATCTGGTCTACAAGAGTATATGATATTGCGCTGTCAGATCGGGAAGTAATAACAACCTTTACTTACTAACCTGCCCTATTCATTTGATCAGAGCTCCAGTGAACCTCATACACCAGATATACTTGTCGGAACCATTTTCTAACACAAATTGTCGGCTTGAGAACAGCATGCTATCAGCCAGATTCCGTAGCAACCACAGGGGATCACCGGTCAGGACTCATTAATCATTGGTCGTACTGCACCATTGGTAATCTCTTCATGAACGCAGTGAGATACCTTGGGGAATTGTCTGAATCGGCAATCCAACGATGAGCAGATGAACCAATGCATTGTATACAGATGAGTTATTAAATGGAGGAATAAAAACATAGATAAAACGCGTGACAATAAATCATTATGTGAAGGACAGATGCCCGGATATAACGATACTTCTTCGAGAATTAGAAGTGGTAAATAAAATAGGGGTATAACGCGTAGAAATGGTGAGAATTGAGAGATTTGAATGCTCGATAATTTTATAAATCATGTGAGCGTGGTCTTATTGAAGGAGCCCAGGTGTGATATTGTCGTATTGAAGGAACCCAGGCGTGCTTGACTAGATGTCTGATTTGAAGGACATAGCGACGCCCAAGATGCTAGAAAGTTCCGTTTAGTGTGCTGGGGACAACTAGCGCGGCACCCATACCTGGAATGCCCGCGTTGAGGTTGGGAAGTTGATCCCGAGCTTCGGCCATGACCACCGCAAAGCCGCTACATAGGAATGAGCTCGTGGCTCAAAGATGACCTATGCATACGTACTGGTTCAAATGGAAGTCGATGTGGCTGGTAAACACATCATGAGATACGCAACATGGAATGTAACGAGAATACATGCTCACCAATGGATAAACCACGGTCCAGAATTGTCCGTGACGAAACGTATTGTAACGTTGTCCCCTTTCGATCCCATACTTACTGTGTCTCTCCAGATTGGGTTGACGAAGTTTGGCGTGCTATTTCCCGACGTTCTAACAACGGCAAAAGTGTGCTGTCGAGTGCGTTAGAACGGGGAATCACACAGAAACGGCAGAACGACGCACTCCATGAAGGTGGATAGGATGCTATAATGATGGTGAGCAACAGGAGTGAGAAACACTGGGGCGCACTTACTGTACCTCCAAAAAGTAAACCTGTGTAGGGCAAGGTGATTTCCACTACTTTATTTGAGGGAAGCTCGTACACGCTTCCGCTCGGCAATAAATCTGAGGGATGCTGCGCTCCACTGAGCATTTGCAACAGAACCGGCGTCGGAGGGTTGTGGTACGTAACATTGTTGACCCTGAAGATACCATTCACAGTGGTGGCAAGTAAGTTGATGTGGACGTCTGCTTTGCCAATCTCGGGGAAACCGGGGACAGGGATGCTGAGCAAAGAAGCAAGCTTCCCTTCGTTGAATGGCAAGATGTAAGGTCCAGGAGTGCTCGTAGGATCTTCATCGGGCGCGCCATTGTACCTGAGGATGGCTTGACTCAAGCCACCCGCAAACGTTTGATTTGCAAAGTTGGATGGTGCGCGAACCCAGTAATTATCCACAGGCTGATTCGCGCAGACGACAACGGAGTAGCGTTGGCCAGCGAGCACTGGAAGAGAATCCACAGTCTCAGGGACAGTTTCGATACCGTCTGCTTCAATAATCGTCATGGTATGGCCGTCGATAGTGAAGTTATATGATGGATCACAAGACAGACCGATGATGCGGAACCTGTAACGCTTGCCCTGTTCGACATTGATGATAGAAAGAGGTGATTTGGGTCCGCCAGGATAGCGCCCAAGACCATTGATGAGGGTGGAGTTGGATGTGATGGGGCCGAAAATTTTGTTTAACTTGGGCGTAGGATCGTGGTACCTGAAGGAAGTGATAAGATTTGGAATGCAAAAGGCTGACAAGACAACTCGAACCAGTCGGAAAGCGTGATTATTGTGTTCTCTGTGCCAAAGATGATCAATGCTCTGTCTAAACATGGAAGGAAAGATACAAACCGTCATCTATGTCATACAAATCTTGATGGGGATCCTCAGGGTCATATATGACAAGTGGACCTCTAAGACCGTCACCTGGATGTAAAGTCGTGTAGCATAGGTCACATAGATAGTTATGAACACTCACAATACTGGGTGGAAAAATGCGAGTGGTACCTATCGTAAGACATACTTTAGCCTTCCTCCTTCACAGAAAATAGGAGCACGAACCAAAAAGTTCCAGTCTGGTTGGGTGCGCTAAATTCGTGGAGGAAGGAGCGATTTTGAGGGATTGGACACTGAGTGACGAATGATGCGCCATCTGCCCAGTTCGTCTTCTTTTGTTGGATGCCATGCCAATGCTTTGAAGGGTATCAGGGAACTTGAGGTGAGAAAAGAGTAAAGCACATACTACACTCGTCGACAAAGGCATATCTTTGTCATGTAACCTGTTCACGACATTGATGCTAAAGTGGTCATTCTTCGAAGAATCAGCGCCAGACGTTAATTAAACACTAGCGCAAACCTTCTGCGCCTTGATGAGAGGACCAGGAAAAATCCCTCCTGCAAGTGTTGCCCTGTACAGGATGAAGATGAAGACAGGTAGGGGAACATGTGGGTATTAACTCACGACCGTGCAAAGCCGTCAGGCGCGATTACTTTATTAACGACGACGAGATCAGTAACAGGCTTGATGGTGAATGGGGGCGCGCTAGACGGCGAGCCATCATAGTTGGATCTTGAAGATACTACCGACACTGTATGTGACAAGGAAAAAAGGCAGCCGGCGAGGACACTGTAAGGAAACATGAGATAAACTATGATTCTGAACCCTGGAATCAGACGTAGAGATCAGCTCGAAGGTAATGGAATAGACAAATAATGTACAGACTTGTGATATCCGCGATTAGAATGAGCGACAAGACTGTGGTGGTAGAGTTGGAAGTCGACGGGCGGGTCTTCGGGTTGCTGGAGCCACAGACCACTCAGGATGGGATGCGCAAGAAGACAAAGAGTGCACATTGTGAAGTTGGATATGTTCTGGCTTTTGTACAAGTCAATACGGGTTAGTTGGTCTAGATCAAAACAGAAACGGATCGAGAATATGACAACAAGTGACGCACCATGCAATCTGAAATAACTGAAGATCAACGCCATAATCTGATGCCACAAGACAGTATAAGGCAAGTGTGATGAACATTATGAACTAGACTGAACGATTTAAGACCTTGGAGGTTTTGGGACCGCTCTTCCTGCACTCCAAAAACCTATATAACGCATATCAAATGAAGTAAACACTTGATCAGTACTATGTGACTAAAAGTTTTTCGGGATATATAGCTGTTAGCTGTTAGCTGTGCGATGGCAATAGTTGACCAAGACTCACTAGCCAGTAGACACGTCGCGACGAAGGTAGCCAGCAGAGCGGTCAGGTGACACCATGCTGTCAGTTTGTATCATAATGGGGAAAATCTGGGACTTCCTGGGACTCTATCGATGCCATCACACAATCGGTCCTTTCCACAATTTAACGTTTGGCAACAACTTGCGGTGACTATCCTTGCTACAATGCAAACAGTCTTGATCAATTCAACCACGCTACTTAAGCAAGGGACACACCTTCGTGAACCTTCGTGTCGTGCTTTCATAGCACGCCCAAACATTAGTCGACCCTTCGTATGATTCGGAGGATGCCCACAATCACAACGATGGGCGGCCCTTTGCGGCACCGCACTGTTGAGTCCTTCGCGCACTAAACTCCATTCAATATGTTGTAGTAACTACTACGATGGGTTCTTGCATGTTCCTGTACATCATTGATTTGCAGCGCTGTGCACTAGCGGGGTTGTGGTTATGCGGCTCGGCGGACACCCAATCTGTTGAGAATTCATCATGATCTCTTTGAACAGAGTCCGACAGACTGTTTACTTGAAGTACTTATGTCCGTCCCATCTATTTCGGTAAGTTCCGCACGTACATATATAACTCCGCTAGTCATTGCACACACTGTGGCCATGTCCGGACATGTACATACACAATCCCAAAACCAGGATGGTTGGACAGCAGTTTGAATTTTTATATTTGGCCATCTACGCTCAGCAGCCAATCAAAATAGGTCACGTGTTCTATTTATTATAATACTTTAATAAATACACTTTGCGCTCGTTGTTTGTTGAACTTCACGGTTTCCAAGTTGCTTGAGTCACGACGCATGTTACTGCAGTGATACATATAGTACTACACAAAATTTCTGTTTGTTGAGCAGCTTTTGCTTTGCAGCTAACCGCCTAAACAGTGAGGTCGACCAAGTTGACTTGACCTGGCATCCGGACATCATGGTTAGAACGCGACAATGGGGGCCAGCACAGTCTCTGCTCGCGCTAGTACCGCTGCTCATTGGATTGCCATGGCTTGCATTGAAGCACCAGTATTGTACGTGTTCTTGTCATCAATCCCACATTGAACCCTGTCAGCTTATTTTTCACTCCGCAGCATTACCTACGCCCATCGTAGACCAGTGCGTTATTCCTTCATGTCTCGACTCGAATCAATATTGACTAACAAATGTTTGCTTGTCCGCTGAACCCAACCTGAATACCAACCACCAGATATGATCCTACGACTTCCTTGCCTCAGCTCTCTGAAGCAACAATCCTACAATATGCCAAGTACCTATCAGAGGATATCGGATACCGCACGCCTGGCACCCGTGAACACGCACTTGCAGATGCTTGGATGACAGAGAAGGCTTACCAGCTCAAAGAGGAGTGTGAGCGTGTCGTAGCCGCTCAACCCGGCCGTAAGCTCCAATGCGAGGTATGGAGGCAAGAGGGCAGTGGTAGTCATCGGTACGTCATCTATTTCATCACTTCCAATGACTTTCCGTGTCTTATATAGCTTCTCGGCGTGCTCGATAGCTTCGATATGATGGCTGCGCGGCTGTATAAACATTATGTCAACTTGAGTAATATCATCATACGCCTCAGCGATGGCACGGACCAGGGAAAAGTTGATGCAGTACTTGTCAACTCACATCTTGATAGTACCCTTCCCAGTCCAGGCGCTGCAGATGACGCGCTCGCGGTTGGCGTGATGATTGAGTGCGTGCGGGTGCTGGTGAATACCCCTGGGTGGGAGCCAAAGCATGCAGTTATATTTCGTGAGTTTTGTCTATTTCCGATGCCATACTAGTAGGATCTATGCTAATTTAACCACAGTGTTCAATAATGCGGAGGAGTCTCTCCAGGATGGTTCTCACCTTTTCTCGACCCAGCATCCTATTGCGTCCACGTGTGTCCCATAGTTATCATTCCTGTTACATTTCACCTTACATTATTATTCCAGTGTCCGTGCTGTCATCAATTTGGAAGGTCAGCTGTTCACATACGGGATACTTGTTCATGCAGCTGACACAAGTCTGTAGCTGCTGGTACCACAGGCCCTGAACTTCTGTTCCAGGCGACGTCTCACGAGATGATTCAGGCGTATTCCCATGTACCTCGGTCAGTTTTATTGCTTTTTCCTTAGGTCTCAGTGCCAATGCAAATGTACACAGACCATACGGAACTATCTTTGCAAACGAGATCTTTAGCTCGGGCGTGCTACTCTCTGAGTATGTCTCTTTGTCTTCACCTTATTTCTTACACTAATATTCATGCTGTCGGCTATAAGCACTGATTTCCGGCAGTTTGAGTACTACTTAAACGTCACCGGGCTTGATGTACGTCTGACCTTCCTTCTTTTCGTCGGTAAAGTTTTCAATGCTAATTGCACGCAGATGGCAGTTGTAGGTAACAGTTACTTGTACCACATGCGCGGGGTATGCAACTTGACAAACTAAAATATCGGGATATACTGATGTAGTGCAGGATCTGGTAGAAAACATTGAGGCAGGCGTTGCACAGGTCTGTTATCCCAACCTCCTACATCTGATCATGTGATTGATCATTGTCTCCCTCACTCCAGCACATGGCCGAGAACACATTTGCGCTCATTGAATATCTCACCTCACCTGCCTCATCACTACCAGGGCTTGCCTCAGGCTACGGCCGCCCTCGCACCGTCTTCTTTACGTACCTTGGCGTATTCTTCGTCTACTCGTTCCGCACAGCTAAGGTGCTGTACTCGCTACTTTTCATTGCTAGTTGTGTGCTTGTCAGAAGCGCTAGCGGGCCCAGTGCAAAAGGTGCAACGATGGCGAAGGCATTATTTTCTGTAGTTTTAGGAGGCCTGGGAGCTCTTGTTGGAGCGAATGCCGTTGCGTTTATGATGCAACAGGTGTTGGGTCGGGGAATGAGCTGGTTCAAGGGCGAGTTTGAGCCGTTAATATTGTATGGCCCCGCGGCGATGTGCGGTGCGTGATTTTACTTCAACTTGTGCTATAATTTTCCACACCAACCTATTCTCGAATTGACCCGGATCTTATTTCGTGTTTTGCACCAGAATTATATCTATTTCGTTTCAATGCCTTCCTGGCGTCATGACTCACACAAAGTTATCCACCCAGGAGCACTCATAACTCAATTGTCATTGGCCCCAGTCCCTGAAAAAGCCATCTTACATGCACAACTCCTTGCCTATGCGTTCCTGGCCGTAGCGGGCCAGTTCGCTGGTGTTGGATCAAGTGCGGTGTTCTTCCTTAGTGCACTCTCGACATTTGGGGCCTTACTTGTCGATCGTGTGACCTACTACTTGAGCGCGTCCTCCGAAAATGATGCTGGAATAGAAATGATGCATGCAGCAGACAAGCGAGATGGGGATGTGAAAGGAGCGGAGGATGGGCGCAATAAGGTGGATAAGCCGGAGGCCAAAGACGGTTCGGTGAGCCTGTGGACATATGCTCTGGGCCAGACCATCCCACTGTTGACGGGGACTCAACTGGCTTCTGCGACTTTGGTTGTGTTCGTACCGCTGGCAAGTGATTTATGTTTCCATGGGCCTCCCTCCTCATACCTTTTTCACAGACTGGGCGTATTGGCTCTGAGGCTCCAGCAGAATACATCATCGCTTCCATTGTGGCGATCTTGGGTTCTTACACGCTTAACTTCACTATGCCATTCGTTCACCGATTTGACCTGCCTGTTCTGCGTAAAGCAGTCACGATTTCACTCCTTGTAGTGGGCGTAGTGATGGCAGTGTTTGCCAGAAAGGAGGTATTTGATAGAAATCATCAAAAGAGGCTGTTTGTTCTTCATAAGGAAGACGTGAGTGCTAGTTCCCCTGCGGGTTGTGAAGAAACTGAGCGCGAACGATCTAGTTGAACACACGGGAGCAGCACCTCCATATCGCAGCGGCAGATGGCGCACCTGGCTTTGACGATTTGGTGCATGACATCACGACACACTTCGGCGCAGCTGGGATGCCTCCCAGGGCTATTGTCATGGATGACTGGAACAGCGATTGGGATACGTTGTATCCATTTTCAGCGGTGAGACTTAAAAACATTCAGCCGTCATATGGGGATGCTGACGTATGGTTTATTGATTTGCAATCAAATACGGCGTCTTTGTTGAACCTCACATAGTTCCTCTCACCGTACAAAATTGACCTCCCGCTCGACCCGGCGTATGATGCACCTTGGCCGCCAGAAGAGCAGTTCACGGTTTCAGCTGTCAATGATACCCTCGATGAGAGTAAGGGAACTAGGACTATGACATTAAAGATCGATCACCCGGGGATAATGTGGACTGGTGAGTTTATATATATATGCTGGGTCACCTTGGTGTCACGTAGACTAAATTCTTCTTGCAGTGATTGCATTCGATGCGCATGTACTAGAGTGGACGCTGGATAACAACCCACCGGAGGAATTTGCACGACACCACATCAAAGAAGCGTCATTCTACGGAACTGACGTATGGACAGTGGACATGACGATCAAGTGGCCGCCCCCGAACGCGCATCCCAGATCGTCTGATGTGGATGGGTTGAGGGTGGATTTCATTGGGATCCAGGAGAAGCGCATGTGGCCCGCAAAAAAGGCTGACGCGGATGGACATCAAGCGATGAAACTATTTGAGGAGTTCGATGCATGGCTGGATGAGAAGACAGGCGGTAGTGTAGATGCGCTGTTCATGGGGTGCGTGAGCGGAGAGGTGGTCGTGTAGGTTGGGTTCGCGGTATATGGAACGATGAGTTAGAGACCATCGTTATAACCGCCATCGAAATTCATCAATCACTCATTTCTTGTCCTTCAAATGAAAACGCCTAACTGAAAATATTCCCTTTGTGCTAATTTGTGATTTAATGATTCAGGGTTATCCTCTTTGAAACACAGAACAGTACCCATCATACACTGCTGGTACTAGTACGGTTACGACGTGCCGCTCAGGCTTTGCTCAGGCTTGCCTCATCCTGTGTAGGCGGTCCCAAAACGACGCTATCAGGACAGTCAACATGGTTAAATCTTCTGCAGAGCAAACTCTTCGTACTTCACTAATCGACACACATTTATGACTTGTTCCTACGAAGCAGGTCAGTAAGGCAATTCTACAAAGAAACCTACTCATGCTTACACTGCTAGGGATGTATATCGACAGGCACTCACGTCCAATGCAGCAGTCTATGAATGAGTCGCAAACCATGGGGCATGCAAGGTCATCTTCAGTGACAGGCATAGACGAGACAGCAATGCAGACGGTGCCGAGGATCCAGACGAAGGAGAGACGCATGATTCGTGTGAGGTGATGAGATCTCGAACGATATGCCTGGAGAGGGCACGCTGCTTGCTTTTGCATGCCAGTTCTCATCGTCTGTGCCTATGAATAGCACAGTTCCTTGCCAGCAGAATGCAGACTTCAAATTTGTGGGGCTTTATCTGTCGATTCTGGGTTTCCCCCCAAATATCAACCTCATTACAGTTCACCACCGAGCCGCCGGATGTCCGTGCTTACATTGTGGAGACATGAAATTGATGTAACGATCCCTGGTGCGCTATAGGTGGCTATCGGGCTAATGTTTGTTATCTATTCGAGGAGAATTCGAAACATAACGAACAGATAAAGCCCCGAGGTCATCAAGTGAGATAGAAGTGCATGCTCCGACACCACCAATCCAGTGCAGACCATAGCCGCGCCATTGCATGACGGCCTGCCACAGTGCCTAGAATACAACCGAACATTCAAATTAGCGCACGTGGATATGTTGGTTGGCCGTACACTGGTATAAGCTATAGCGCCAGCTAAAGTGGCAACACCCGCTACCCGTTTCGAACGTTTCAACAGAGTTATATCAAAATCAGCAAAAGATAGCTCTTGCCTGTCCTTGCGATTGCTTTCAGCGGCACATGCAAAGCAAACAAAAGTAGCCAGCGCCTCTGAAGAGGTTTGTTCACGAAAGATCTCTATCACGCGTGCTTTTCTTTCCGCTGACACAATGCGAGGCCAATCCGACGCATCATTTGAGCCCGCTCCTTCTCCATTGCAACGCCTTCATTCTGAGATCGCTTACCCTTGACAAGAACGTCTATATACGTTTTAAGGCGTTTGCGCAAGCGCGAAAGACTTTCTCCTTCATCAAATCCAATCGCAATAAGCGAATCAAAGGCTTACACGCGATAGTTTTGCGCAACGAACTTAAAACACGAATTTGAAGATTGACAACCTCTTGGCTCGTGTCAGGAGAACTATGCAAACTGTCTATTGAACTATGAGTCCTGATATCATCGCCATCAACATCCTCGGTGCACAACTCATCGCTGATATGAGCACAAGCGACACGAGAATCGGCCGCATAGAGTGTACATTTACCCCTCGATACATGGTCGATAATCCTATCCAACAACTGATCCTTCGTACCCACAAAACACAAACCGTGCCAAGACGCTATAGCTTCCAAAGAAGGCTTGAACATATGCTCTGTCTTGGAAAACAACGACTGGAATGTTTGAGACACGCGCTCATATGCGCTGCGGCTACGAAAGATTTTCAGAATGCTGATAGCTTCTTGCCTAGGATGTAATTCTTGAGCGTGAGTGCACTCTAAATCGTTACAAATACTCTGCGCAATAAACCAAAGGTCGCCGCCTGATATAACAGAAGCATCCGCTGACATCAACTCGTCCAGTATGAACTCGACTAAATTCGAAGGCGTGCCAAACCCTGCCGCGACCTCACGACATGCAGTGTAATCACGATGCTTGGAGCGTGTGTCCGAAATGACGCATTCCCCGTGGAGTAGATGTTGCAACAACGATTTTCGCAACTCGAGCAAGGAATATGAACCCTTGAAGTCTAAACCGTGCAGAGCACATGCCTGCTCAAGCAACACAACTTCAGACGACAAGGGACCCAAACGGACCCCCGAACGACACGATGCAAAAAATATATCATGCACGATAGACTTTGAACGTCTGCAAGACGATAAAACTGCCCCTGCTAGGGACGAAGACTGAGATAAATCCACGGGGCCACTGACAGCAGATTCTGGCAAATGGCTTGCATCACCACCAAGTATACACGAAGTTGCTAGAAACACAAAACAATATCAGAAAAAACCAAAAGATTCAACCACGATGTACTATCACCTTGCAATCCAGATGCGCCGCGAGAATAAGGATTGTGCGCAGGATGCTCGTCTTCCCGACCAACAGCGTGCCACGCAGCAATCCAATTCATCCCAATCAAAAAAAAAACATCACAATCAAGACTGCGCGCGACCTCAAACTCAATGTCAGTCGTGAGCGCACGGCCATCATAGGAAGCTGTGAGAATGTCAGAGAAACGAGAACCATGTGCTGACGCTGAATGACTGAGGTCATGAGCAACTGGAATAGATACAAAACAACGACTCGAATCAGTATCGAAGACGACAGAGACAGGGAGACGGCCGATGAACGAGGTCATGATGGTGAGAGCGCAAGAGGGGTGTAAGCCTGAGCATGAGAGCTCAACACTCGACAGCGATGCGGTGATCGAGCAGGCGAGAGCTAAAGGCGGTGTAGAACGATCGATCAACACAGCCTCATTACCATCTAAGGCGAGAAAGAGGGGCGGCAAGATCGTGAAATCTACCGCCAAAACGTGAAAAATAGCGAACTATAAGACCCACTCCCTAAAGGTAGCGGGAATTTTCTGGTATTTTCTTCCAGCTCATTGTGGTCATATGACCGACCACATGCACGTGATCGCGTCACTAATGAATACCTCCGAAGGACCAAAAGTGGGACTTTACCTGGTTTACCAAGACATAGCATCACCAGCGCTATACTTCACAAGAGGTGATGTGACTGATCAGATCAATCAAGTACTGATTCATCGCCACAGCATGGCCAGAAATCATTAATCAGTACTCAGTGATATTCGTGTTACAAGATGTGTTCACATTTGGTGCCAACACTGCTTCTGCCAAAGATGGAATCTATCTACATGATCGTCGCGTCCACGTCAATACCTCAGAACAACTACTGAGTTCAAGCTTGTACCGTTCCTTTCTTCGCGTTGTCAAGTTATTGTACCTCCGAATCTCGTACTCGTCTGCGGCTTGCGAAGAGTTGTGTAACACTCTAGGCACACTAGCAGAGCTTCCAGGGAACGAAGTTCATCAATTTTCTATATAAGGACTACAAGAACCGCAAACTTGATCTATGGCATATGCAGTGGAGTGCACAAATATTTACCTTGATCTTCGGTTACCAATGAGCACGGATGGCAGTGGTATACGTACATATAGCGTGAATGTCACCGCTATGCGTTTACCAAGTTCACCTCTCACCCACACCCATTCTCTAACAATATGACCATAGTATCAAATGACCCCACTTGGTGGCCGTCCATCCATGCATATCGTTTTTCCAGCTATTTTGGAGATTCGTGGAGAGCAGTCGGATGTTGAAGCTGAGCGCTGACTCGGATGTCTCAATCTAACCTTGGCTCCGATATTGCAGTTGCCGCTTTTGTTGGGGTGATGTATGATTGGGGTGAGCACGATAAGATTAAAGGATTACTGATATCTTACAAGTATTTTCAGCACTCACATTCGGACAAGAGGTATGTCGATGCCATGACCGGAGCAGCCATCTCGCTAAGAATCCTTTTATAGGTCGAACTCGTTTGGGTGAGTAGAGTCTCATGGCAGAGGGAACACACATGAACATACACTTATTTACAGAGACAACGCTGGTCCCTAATGACAGTGCTGTATCTCAGTGTATGTATCTTGTTTGTGGTAGTTGCCATTGCGTGCTGACTTGAAAGTATCCTAGGTACGCTACCTTGGAATCCTATCTGCTGCGTATGTTCTGAAGGCTAAACATTCGGTGTTGTGCTAATCATCTATCTCTTATGATCAGCCTGTCCATGGTTGGTATGTCTCCTTAGTACATTCACTGTCTTCTCTTCTTCTGACCGACATTCAGTCAGTCTTCCGACCATCTCGCTGACGGATACAGTGAGTCTTCTGTATAAATGCCTGTCATTCCCCTCAAATTAACCGTGGTGTTCTGTAGCAGTGGGTGTGGTTCTTTTGCTGACTTCTCAGTCCACTAATGGCTACCACGTTATACTACCAAAGATGTGAGTCTGTTTGGAGTATGTGCTACCTGAGAGTGGTCACTGATCGGATTTGTCAGGCTGGATGATGTACGCTATATGGGAATGGACGGGTCTTGTGGTATTTGCGATGCTGTGGGGTGAGCTTTGCACTTGCGAGACCTCAGTGATATCGGAATGACTGAAACATGCCGCAAGTCATCATCACCACTCGGTTGCATGCCATGTATCAACGAGACAGAAAGATCCTGATACTTCTCGTTGTCACCTTCCTGTCGATCAACACTTTTGATGGAGTGACAGTCTTAGTGTCAACGATGCATAGTTCAGGAGGTACGCTTACTTATAGATGAAAACGAACGTGCATAGGGCTCATTCATGGACACCAGAGGAACTCATTCTCTCCGGCACCTACCAGTGCAGGATTGGCTATACAGGAGATACCCTAGTTCTTTATTTTGCTGCTTGGATACTCTACAATGTGTGGGAGGTCCTCACACTATGTCTCGCAGTCTGGATTGCGGTAAAACACTTTCGTGAACTGCGGCAGCATTCGACAGGAGGGATTATCGGGGACTGTTTTACGGTGTTGATGAAAACTCACGTGTTTTACTTTGCGAGGTAAGTTCATATTGTGATTATTGTCCTTTTTTCACTGAAGGGTCGGACATGATAGCTTTGTTGCTGTCTCTTGCTTCGAGTACGTCGTTGAATTCTCTCCAACGGTATGTCAATCTTTCACTTACCTCTACATGTGACCACGATCTATCATCTCTATAGAGCCATTATCTCCTAGAAGAACAGACTTTGTCTGGCTTGTTTCAGATTTTGCAGGCCGTGCAGATGTTTGTGCTAGGACCACGGCTGATTCTTGGCATTCGAGAATATAATGCTGAACTCGTGGCTGACTCCGACGCAGCAACCCGCATGACCTCAATTGCTTTCCAAGAGCGTGTGCATATATCGACTGGCAGTGGTGTGTAATGCTCGATGAAGTTGATGCGAACCGTCGTCTAGTGCTTGCAGGGAGCACGGGAAATTTGTTTTTTTGTTTCTATTCCAAGCCTCGTTGCGGTGCTCAAGTAGTTATTTAGTGTCACAAAATACATGTCAAGGAGACACAATAGTTTCGTCGTAGTATTATTCGAATCATTTGCTATAGGTCTTGACATTGACAATGTTTCAACCAATGTCCTGGATATCTCTACTGTACCAACGAAGGAAAGCAGTGTACAGAACAGGAAAGTCGAGGAGCGACATATGTTTATAGGCGATGTCGCCGGAGCGCTTCTAGATCTCATTTTTGAGACTCGTAACTTACCTCTCGTTGTATCAGAAGCACTATATGGGATATTGACTTTTGTCATATGATGTGCCTGCCTTGTAGTCGTGGGATCCAGTAGGTGAGGCGTCTTCAGGATAAAAGCAGCGAGGCTACGCCGCGAAAAGAGCACGTAGTCGGGAGCGCAGGAGCAATCGGAGTGCAGGTGGCGCTCAGGTGGAGCACGCACGTGGGGTAGACGCGATTTAGTTCCGCGGGATCAAACGCTCCGTGCTTATATATGTTAGACGTGCCAGCAGAATGCAGACTTCAAATTTGTGGGGCTTTAAGCTTGATTACTGATATCTGTCAATTCTGGTTTTCACCCCAAATATCAACCGTTATTTACTCATGCCACCGAGCCGCCGGATGTCCGTGCTTACATTGTGGAGACATGAAATTGATGTAACGATTTCCGCATAAGTGGCTATAGGGCGTTATCTATTCAGAAAGAATTCGAAACATAGGAAAACAAAGAACGAACAGATAAAGCCCCGAGATCATCTAGTGAGATAGAAGTGCATGCTCATTCCTCAAACGTTGAGTGATGCAAGTTTGAAGTAGTGGTCCACGACCAATCCAGTGCAGACCATAGCCGCGCCATAACGGCCGGCCTAGAATACAAACGAACATTCAAATTAACGCACGTGGATATCTGTGATTTCTTCTAGCTATGTGTGGTATCATTATGGTCAAATGACCACACGTTGTAGTGGGAGGCTGGCGTCTCCAACGTGCCAAAGACACGACGGGAACGGCGTAACAGTAGAATGGGGATGCTTGCTGTTCGAGTACCCAGTATACAAAGGCATGCAACGAAGGCTATATCAAATAGACACAATGCAGGACGAGTGCCTTGGCCAAGACGGATTGCCGTGAACCTGACTCTGGCCTGCTCCTCGTCATTTTTAACATGACAAGCTTGAAGATGCCGCAAAACCTTCCGTCGAGTCACCTGACGTGGCACGTGCATGAACTACGGGGGCATTGTCAACAATTCAAAACACACCCCGTCGCTTACCAACAAGACACAATTGCGATGTTCAGTATCGTGCCCCAATTGAACCGACCCGTCGTTACAACCTAAGTGAATGGGATGGCCAAGTCAGCCTGAGGAGGAAAACGTTGGAACCAAGTAAGTTGATGTGTTAATTTTAAATTTTTTTGACCGTACCAACTCGGAGGAACAGAGAAGGCCAATATATCCATCGTTTCATCAGCGGGATTAGGCCCTGCTTCAAGCAGGGAGACCAACAACACCAGCATGGCGCTAAAACATTCAGAGAGATGTTGGGATTTATTAAGAACAAGTCATTCACGCCGTTGTACCAGCGGTCGTAAACATGTCAAAGATGGCGGCAGCGAGAACTGTCAGAAGGATTGCCTGGTTGGTCGGCCCTTCGAATGTTCTATTCCATGTAGAACAGCGTCAAGAGACAGGTGATGGTCATGATAAACCCAGTGAGATGTACCAACTTTGCGATCAAAGTCATTAAATTTATGACACAGCCTGCGCTGTGCACCCGTACTAGGCCTAGCAATGCATAGAACAAGGTGTTGTTCGCATCGTCGCTCATACGCAACGCCACACGGCAGGCCGCCAACAGGGGCGGCGTAAGAAACCATGATGCTATCGTCTTCTACTTTCCTCACTGATGCAAAATCCATGTTCAAGTACCAGCCTGCCGGAATATCCCGGCACCATTCAGCTGAGCAGTGGCGCCATTCTTTCTCCTCACCCGTTTTCTTCTATACGCGACGTCGAGTTCGTCGCACCTGCTAGTACTGCTCCCAATCGAACAGACATCTGTTCTTTCACCCACCCGCCACTCCCTTTAGTTTCACAAAGATTCTGTTTGTCAATACTCCGTAGTTTCCTTTTTTTTCCATTGTTTCGTACTACCGATCTTTTAATTATCATCCCATTGTTTGCTCCTGTTCATCGCGTGAAACTAGCTATCGAGTCATTAGGCATGATCGGATCCGTAAGCAGTTGTCCTACTACCCTCCACTGTCCAGCGGATCCATCTGCCTGCGTCCCACCCCGAGCTGACGCTCGGTCCAGCCCGATGAGATCTCATGACATCGACCCGAGCTAGACGAGGCTAGAACCAAATGTAGCTAAAGTCGTAAACGTTCGTAAGCAGTGTCCGTAACAATTTTTGCAGATGGCAACCAAAAAACTCAAAGTTACAAATGGGGGCGCACAACTCGATAAATTCTATAACCCTCAGGCCTCAGTTGTCGTTCACATGAAAAGAAAAAGTTTCGGATGGCCCAAATAATGCCGACCAAATGTGTCGAAGGCTACCGGTGAGCGAGGTCACCCTCCCACAGATTCCACAAACGTTCCCATTGACTCCCTTTGCAACATGGATGGTTGATATCTTACCTAAGACCTGCTATGAGCCACTACAATGGCAATTTGGTGTGGACGTCGTGGACATGTGGTTTGCGAAATGTTGCAATTTAAATAGGATGCGACGGTTGACGAAACCTCAAAATCACCCCACTTCTGATCTCAATCTCAATCTCATTCGCGTCAATATGCAAACAAACGCCAATTTATCAGCCATCTCAGGTATTATTAGTACCCTGCAGAGTATTGTAAGTGCTCGGTTTTCGGGGTGTTGGCATCCGAATATACTAATAATCATTCACTTCAGCAATCGCTGTCGGATGTAGTCGGGCAAGAGGTCTCGAGCCAAAACGGTGTCAACTATCGTCGCCGGCAACGTAACGAAATGCAGTTCACGATTGTGCGGTCCAAGAATTATTCATCGCGCTTGCCCACGGAAATCCTCGCACAAATTTTCCTGTGCTGCATCCCAGAAGGAAACTGGAAGCCTGTGCCACGTCGGGCTCCCATGCTGTTGACCGCAGTATGTCGACGATGGCGGGAGGTTGCTCTGGACATACCGGATCTATGGCGCAGGCTACAATTCAACGCCGGGTACGGTGACTGGCAGAAGAGAGCTTTGTGCTATGACTCCTGCCTCAAGCGATCACGAGGACGTCAGCTGTCGTTGACACTCGAGTGCTACGACGATAACTTGACGGAGTTACAGAGCCTGCTCCGGCCATATGTCAATCAAGTATCGTCGCTGACTGTTAGGATATTCTCCGGTATCTGCTGTCCACTGGCGGCCGCAGACTTCGGCGGACTAAATGAGTTCGTTATACACGGTTTTTATCCCGTGCTCGCTGTTTCAGAATCTATCGGACAATTGCCGCCCAACGTGCGCAGTCTCAAGCTAAAGAACGTGGCGCTTACCGTCCACGTGTTATCTTCCTTCAAACCTCTCTCATGGGCCGGTCTCACAAATCTCGAGCTCATCCTAGACGGCCCAAATCCCTTTGCGCAGTTGCTCCGTCGGTGTCCCAATCTCTCGTCCTTGACGATAGTTGGAAAATTCACGGCAATCCAGACCTCGAAAGCATTCATCCATCCCAAACTTCAAACCTTTCGCATATCTGGAAATTTGCATGTGGACTCGATCGATAAATTCAAAGCCATCACACTCCCCAATCTACGTGCGTTCGAGGCTCGTAATACAGGCCAATGGCCTCACGAAGATTTCAAGGCGTTTTTGACACGGTCGCAGTGTCGCCTGGAGAGCCTGCTCTTTAGTGGTGGAGTGGTGATAACGAATGGACAGAGGGCGGAATACGTTGCACTTTTTCCTTCACTCGAACTATCGACAAATCCTATGCGTTCCGGGATTTTCATTTGACTCGTGTAAAATAGGTAGTACATAGTAGTTGATGGATAGTCTGCTTACAATATACCCTTGCACATTTACTCGGGCGAGGTTAGAAACGACAGGGCTCTTTCTCTTCACCTTACATCATCCATGCCGCCGTCCTCCGGGTTATATTAGCGGATGAAGGTCCAAGATGTTCAACAGCCAATCTGGCAGGAGTCATCATAAATGCAAAGTCTTATGGGCACTGACCCGGATTTGTTCAAGCTCACCTTTCACAAGTGAACGCGTGCTTATTCTGGAGCATGCACATGGTGTCGACGCGAATCGGTTCCGCAGGATCAAATGCTCCGTCCTTACGATATATAGATGTGACACAGCCTGCGCTGTGTACCAGTAGGCCTAGCAATGCATAGAACAAGGTGTGTTTCGCAACGTCGCTCGTACGCAACGCCACACGGTAGGCTGCCGACAGCCCAAGCAACCCTAAGCTACATCACATGAATTATATCATCTTACTAGTACCGCGAGGGGAAGCCTAGTAACCAGTGAGGTCGAACAATGCTCTTGCCGTGAAGGGCATGGTGATAAGTTTGCAAGACGAAGAATGCGAGTGAGTGTGATCCAGGTGGATCGATCAGTAGACAACATAAACTGACGTACTAGTATTCGATCGTACGTGGCCCGTTCGCAGCTCCATGTCTACTGTGTCATCATGATGAACTCAGAATGCAGTGACCTAGAAGGTTTAATTCGGCCTGTCCAGACCTCCCGACTCCGAGAGTCACCGTTCCGGTCAGTGGCGGCACGCGCCAAACATGACTCAGAGGAGAAAGCAATATTTAATAAATGTCGGACGTTGAACGCTGAACTCGCACCGAGTTTGAGCGCTAGCTGCTGGTGCAAACGTACGATTTTTTTTGCCGACAAGTGTTTATTGTCGGTTGGAACCGGGAACCGGTCGCCATTGGTAGGCAAAACATAAGTACATGTGATGCCATCATGGGGCTTGTTCAAGGAGGTTTGATGCATTTCTGGTTGTTCAACAGGTTCAAGTTCTGCTTGCTCGAGGGCCTATGTAGTCCGACATGGTCACGGTGTTGGGTACGGTCTCTTCGCACTGGTGAGGTCTGTTCACGTGATGCCATCAACTCAATGGTTACGTAATTGAATGTGCGCCTCGGCACCGCGATAACATGGACCCGGGTATTACCAAGCGGCGAAAATAACACAAGGAAGAATATTCAGCGCGAAACGTAGCATCCTAATCAGATAAAGATAACGTTAACGTGTTGTAACACGACTCTGGCCAGGCGTAGTACGTACCATGCGGTCGCAAAATTTGGTCGCCCCATTCTGAAGCAAACTTAAACAAAATACTTTTCCAACTTTGCCGAGACTTTTCGGACCCCACACTAACCAGCCCTGCAACATTAGAATTGAGTTTGTCGTTTCTGTTGAAGTTTTTCCTAATTTCAGCTGCAATCCCTAGGCTAGGATTCAGCGCACGTACGGCTCTAATTTAAGCCCAATCAGACCCTAGTATGTTTGCCTCGAATATTCATAGAGGTCAATTCTAAGAATTCTGATAGTCCCGAGGTCCGAGGCCAACATATTTTCATTTCTTCCGCACAACTTATTATCTATGCAATACTGGGATTCCCCTAGGCTGTTTAGTATTAAAAACGAGGACGTTCATCTCTCTGGTCTAACACCGCATGCACATGCAACTTCAAGCTTCAATATTAAAAATGAGAACGTTGATCTCTCTGGTCTAACACCGCATGATATGCAACTTCATCTGTGCTACATGTACACTAACTGCGATAGGGGCCGCCGTTTCGTTACCATTTGAAATTTACAAGCCCCAGACCATTTCATACGAAGACTACTTACACCAGCAATATCCGCTGTGTCACATCATTTTATCTTCGTCGTTCTAGCGCCATCCAATGTTATCGCTCCTGCACTTCGCAGATCCCTCCGAGGTATAGGCATCAGTCATCTTGTTTCTACACGCACAGGTTTGGATGCTGTGTGATGAGCCGAATCTCTGAGCTTATGTCCGATCAGTGATGCGGCGGCCAGTGACTAGCAAGTATATAGCACTTAACGTCCGAGCGGAACTTACCGACATGAATGGCGGCCCGTCAGTCTAGTGTCTATGGAGTATGAGAACCTGGTATTTGAGTTCAGATTCTTCGTCGTTTACTTCCCTTTCTCTTGATTTGCAGCGCTTCATAATGATAGTCCGCAGTATGTTGCCTACAGGAAGTCATCACTGGCATCTGGGCGTAGAGGGCTGTAGAATGCGATATGAATGCTTGATGTGCCAGAATTTTAATGGAACAGGTCCAGAAAAGGTGGAGTTGAAACCTACTCCGCGTTTGGCTCCAGAGAAGCCCAAGACAATGGCGTGAGGGAGCACCAGAACGTTCTACTTCGGAACGGCATGGTTCGGTATCAACGCCCTCGGACTTTATCACTGATACTGACTCACATCATGATGAAGTGATCGGCGAGGGCGTCACACCACAGCAACTCTTAGGTTCGTTCGGTCTCGTCCGTAACCTACTACCAAGTAGTAGGCAACTCAAAAGTACCTACTACTTCGTGGTAGATTACTTATACCAACACTGAACGTCAGGCACCCTCGATCTTTTCTCGCTGATGAATTCAGTGTTGTCACGGTATCATGATATCATCAACATGATTACCTTGACTAGGATGGAGCTTTCGGTCACAAATCATTTGCCATGGCCTTGTGACTACAGGGCACCCGACGCCGTCGTGATTGATGGAGCCCCATAACAAGGTTGATTAATGAAGCACACGGTGCGTGATAAGGCGATGTTCGTGCCTTGCAAGCAGGTGGTCAGTCTTGAACCAGAGTGACATTTTGCTGACCTCATCATTCTAGACGGCCATTATACCGCGACGGCGTTCAGAGATCCCTAGGGACCGTCGACATTAAGCCTTAGATGGATTGTGCGGATTTTATTTAATTTGGGAACGCTGCTAATCTGGGGATCAGATCGATCAAGGCTTGGCACGGATAATAAGGAGTCGTAGGTGTGACGCACGAGTGGAGTTTGATGTAGTAGAGGGCGCATGCACTGATGCACTTGACTTGGGAATTAGATGAGCGTGGATGGCAGGTATTCAGGAACGTAAAGAGATGGGTAATGAACAACCGGACTCAGTTGTATATTGAGGTTCAAGCTTTAGGTGGCGACTACTGTGTAGACAAATCGTCGTTGCGGTTCACGTTGACGTTGTCCTATTCATCATCAACGCCGCTGTTCCTACTACTCGGGCAGGTCAGAGGCAAATTTGCGGCTGACGACTCGGAGGTATTCGAGGCCTTGTTATTAGTACCGTCACACTCTTGTCCTTGTCAATGTTTGTTACCGTGCAGAGAACCGCGCCAGATGCGAGAAGATATATTATGCAATTGCTATCTATTCACGCCTCAACGCATTCCGAGAAGTATCCCGACGCCTCATATCCAGCGAAATCATGGGCACGAAAAAGGAATCATGGCGATTGTGAAGTCCCGATGATATTCAAAAAGGGAGGACAGAGAAATGACGAGCAAGACATCGAAAAGGAAGAATAGTGAGGAGGTAGAGGAAGACAGTAGAGGTACGGGAGGAGAGGGGAAAAGAATGAGTCAGTAGGCGGTGAAGGGTATGTTGAGTGACGGTGAGCGCTGCATGGACGGATGCGCAAGCTAACACCCCAAAACAGAGTGTATCGGCTACTATCGGGTATACCTATTTCCGTTATCTGATATCTAACCCCACAGCACAGCAGCATCTGTCTTGACAGTTTGCGGTTAATATTTAGGAGGAGTCGAAGCACTTCGAAAGTATAATTAGAGGGCAAGTTTAATTTAGAACACGCTACTTATCAGATAGCCAAGTTATAGCCAAGCGAATAGGGTGTATGTTACCGTTCCGAAGTACATAGATCGGCGGTCCCTGGGCCTGAACAGCCTATCAAGACTCCAACCACCGCTCGGTATGTTCACCAGCCTCGTGCGTACCTTCTTACAGCCTACGAACATCAGTGCTCAGCGCTCAGCACCGACAGACGGACCTCGATTGCAGTCGCTCCATCGGCAGCGCTTCCCTATACTGGCTTCTACATCTTCCGAGCTGTACCCTCATTTTCCTCTCCTGTACCGAACTTGAGAGCGAGAGCAGCATTGGACTGTCAAGGGCACTAGGTTTGAAAAAAGTGCTTTGTGCAAAGGCCGCGAGTAGGACAATGAACACGAGAAAAAGTGCCGTACCTTTCTCCGACACAGTTTGCGAGGTCCAGCCTTTACTAAATATAACGTCAGTTGAGTGGCAACACGCCGGTTTCTGGGCGCCAATCTATCTCGGAATGCTAACAGGTTACAGCCTATACTAACCGGATGGGATGATCAGCGGGACCCTGAGCAAGGTGACGAAATTTCGTAAGGGGACAGTCTGGCCACTTCGACTAGAGAATCTCCTCCCGTTCGTTCGTGTTCCTTCCCCCCAGCTGCTTCAGACCCCATGACTCGGTGACTCGGACACCACTGCGGCAAAACAACTTAAGTACTTATCCAACGTTTCATCGGATGCGGCTAGTCTAATATCTGTCTGTCCCAGGTATGTTACCCTCGAATCTTATTCTAATCAGTCAGTACTTATTATCTCGTTCAACTGCGGTTGAACGTGTCTTCTTGTAGGGCCGGTGGCTCGACTCACACCAACAATTCATGTCCGTCTCAGAGCCTGGTGCAGAAGCAGAAGTAACCTTCTTATAGGGAGTCAAACAGAAGTCGAAGCTGGGAGGACGAAAAGTAAAAGTAGTCTATTTATCTGATTATTGTCAACGCGTTCGTCTTGCTAATGTATCTGCTATTTTCCACAAACCACCGTGTATACCTGTACCCTTGAAGATTCCAACTCTCGGTCACGATGTTACCCGTGAGGTACTAGGTGACCCTGCCGGCATTATCGTGCCATAAACTACAGGGCTCGCAGCGCCACCGCCCTGAGTATAATGAAAGAAAGTGATGGCAGAGATCAAGAAATGCGCTTTGAAGATGTGGCAAAACCGAACATCCACAGGAACCAGCCTGATATGATATCCTCGATATGCCTGTGTACTGGCGCTGGAGCCGTGTAAATCGGGCTTGGACGTTGAAATCAAATGTTGACGCGACTAGTAAGTCGATCACACGTAAAGACGGCGATACAATCATACCTTTCAAGTTCACACCCAATTTGCGTCGGCATCACCGATTCAGACTAGTCGGAGGCTCGGAGCACTCCATTCACTATCAGGGATGCAGTCAAAAATTTGGTCTAGTAGTTCACAATCTCCGAATAATTTCAGCCTGATCGTATCATGCATTTTGGCGCACCGGTACCAGAAAGAGCATAGTGTGCACGAGCTTACTATCCTATGTTCTCTGAAACGAGTTAGCACCGAGTATGTGCCGCTGATAAGAGAATGACTTACTACTAGTAGTGGACCAACTCGGAAGTGAATTACGGCTTTAGTGATCGGATCTCGTATTTCTAAGAACGTGTTACAAATGGAAACGGTACGTCACAAAATCTATCACGAATACACTGCAACCGATTGAGACAGTATTCGGCTTGCACTAGACTCTCCAACTCGTGTCGAACGATCTTCAGGGTAAGATTTGCCAATTATCCGGTGCGAATATGTTTGGACCATCTCATGTAGCCGAAGCGAAACGATTTGCGCTAGACTTGTTTTCAGATAAATACCAGGTGAGCGTAGCCCGTCCCGATTGTTCAACCCGCCATGCCCTCTTCATCATACGACGTGCTCATCATTGGTGCCGGTATCGCAGGGCCGGCCCTTGCCCATGCTCTTGCCACGAAGACGTATGGCAAGCGTAGTACTCCTCTTCGTATAGCAGTACTCGAGCGGTCTATGGCGAAGCCAGACCGCATGGTCGCCGAACTGCTCCAGCCTGGCGGCGTTATGTCACTCAAGCAGCTTGGTCTGGAGTCATGCCTTGGGGCCTTTGACTCTTCTCCCCTGTCAGGTTTTTACGTTATGCGAGGGGCTGATAATGGCATTTACGCTCCATTCCCTGAAGGCCATGAAGCGCGAGCTTTTGAACATGGCGCATTTGTCATGGCCTTGCGGGACCGCGCACGGCGGGCGCCCAATGTCGAGTTCATCGAGACCACAGTAACCGCTCTGCTCGAGAACGAGGATACCAATCGCATAATAGGTGTCAGCGCCTGCAAAACGGGTGGTCAGCCAGAGGCATATTTCGCTGACCTCGTCGTTGTCGCGGACGGCGGCTTGTCCAAGTTCAGAACTGCCGTTCTCGGGCACATGCCGTATGAGCCTTCGCAAATGGGTTACTTGGCAGGTCTGATCGTCAAAGACTTGACGCTGCCAGTGGCCAAGTGTGCCACTATGATTGTCCTGAAACGCGCTGGACCGGTCGTTCTTTATGAACTCCCCAACAATGAGTGCCGGATGCTGGTTGAGTTCAAGGAGCCACCGCCAGATCTCAAGGTCTGTAATTCCGTCTTGTGTGATCGTGAAACCTCCTCTCACTATCAATATTGCAGGAGCATATATTGCGCGACGTTGTACCTCAGCTTCCGGCATCGTTACGCGCGCCCATTCTCAATGCTTTGGAAACGTCGCGTTTGCGACGAGCCCCACATTATTACCTTCCTTCGATGAAGCAAGGAGAATCTAGCAAGGCAGGCGCTCTTCTAATGGGAGATTCATTAAACATGCGCCACCCGCTAACTGCGGGTGGAATGACGGTCGCCTTGAATGACGCAGTCATCCTTTCTGATCTTCTGGCCGACATCGAGAGCTTTGGAAACTGGAATGAGGTCTCGGCCGTCCTCCGGAAGTGGCACCATTTGAGAAAACCGCTCGCATCCACTATCAATACCATGAGCATGAGTTGGGCTGGCCTATTCGCAGCAGAAGGTACGCCGATATTAACTGTCGAATGCCCGAAGGCTCATGATTGTCCATGTGCGTAGGCGAGGCGTTTGACATTATGCAGGATGGAGCATTCAAGTTTTTCGGCAAGGGTCCCGAATATTCCGAGGAACCGATGGCATTAGCAGCTGGGTCAGTAATATATCGATAACTTGTCACGATCGCGCTTACCTGGTTCCGGAATTCCTAGGATCGCTAAGTCTCCCTTACGGCTGGCACGTAGTTCTCTTGCCATAGCGCTTTACTCCATTTGGGTGTTGTTCACCCATCCCAGAGCTGGAAGTAAATATGCTCCGCCAATTTACGAATACCCGATGCTTTTTGTTAAAGCACTGAACGTCGTAAGGTCATCTAATGCGCATTTTGGCACATGTTGACTGATTTTCATGTTATAGATATGGACTATGGGCATGGTGATGGGGCCGGTGTTGTGGGCAGAGATGTAACGATGTCCTTTACGACTTGGATTAATTCAGTAGATATTTTAATATTCATGCCTCATGTACAGCGTCACATATCGTTAATAGACATAGATCCTTCTGACTCGCACCTACTCACAGTCCGGCACGGGCTTTGCAATTGGCAAAAGTCATCGATTGGCAACTGATGTAGGGTGGTGTCGGATGTCAACGGTCGATACTGGTAAATTATGCCGTACTCATGTTGATAGTGTTTTGTACTATCAGCGTGAAGTGACTTTCTCATCAGCATCGGACAATGTGGGCTGCTCCTGTAGATACGCGAACCCTCCAATCATGCTTGCACATGGAGAAAAAACGTCCGAAACGATGACGCGGATACTGTGGTCTTTGTGCATGGCAGATCGGTCGACATTTGGGAACCTGGTAGATGGCGTTTCAAGGTCTGGAATGTAGTAATCATAAATAAGATGCAATGCGTTATGTGACAACACCAAGACTTGAGATCGAGAACCAGGACGGCCGAGATGGTTGAGAGATCCCGGGATTCGAATTCACAAAGAATGCGCTTCCTCTTGTATTTTGCGTGACCAGTGATCATATGATTGAATGTTCGGAAGTGTGATCCTTGTCGCGTCCGATATCGATTGAGACTAGTGACTGTAAAAAAAGCCAATTAAAACCTGCTTCCGGAATCCGCGGGTACGTGCAGCAAATTCACCTCATCTTAACCATATCCTACGATCTCCGCGCAGGAAGTATCTTCTCATAAAATGTCAATTCCTCGGCTTCCACATAGGAAAATGAGTCGATGTGCATGGATACACGCCAGGATGAGTTAGAAAAAGAACCACACCACCAGCACATCGCTCTGAGTCTAGAATGTGTTACTTACTACCATGGCCCAGTCTGAGTGCCCGTCGGTATGAATCAGCTTCTGGAACGCCTCCAACGTCTTCCATATTAATGCCACCAATTTGCCAGCAGGCGTGAGGCCCCAAGATACACCCCTGCTTCAAGTTGGCGGTTAGTGACTAGAGTGTGTGACGAGTGACGAGTGACTGATCGTAACTTCGGATCGGATTCGCGTGCTGCGATAGTTATCGGATCGTCAATCCCCTGGTTTGAATTATACCAACCAACGAATTATTCATGACAGATATCGTAGCTTCAAACCGTGACCGCCTCCTCCAAGCAGCAGTTGAAGGTACGAGTCTATCGCCCTAAAAACAGAACCTGAAAGAGCGCACTGTTCATAAGTATCTTGATAGCAAAGACATTCGCATACGTGCCTTACTCCAAATTCCGTGTGGGAGCAGCTCTTCTCACTGAGGATGGCGAAATCATCAAAGGTTCTAATATCGAGAACGCCTCATACGGTGAATACGGTCTTTACTTGGCTCTTGCTACTCATCAGTCCTGCTACCATACACAGGTGGTACTATTTGTGCAGAGCGCACTGCATTCGTGAAAGCAGTAGTGCGTCCACCTTATCTGGTAGCGTTCGTAGGGCTTGATCTGTAACTAAATATCTCGATATCAGAGTGAAGGCCATCGTAAGTTTGTGGCGCTCGCTGTCACAACGTATGTCATTATTATCCTCGCTCCAAATCTTACACCAATTACCTACTAGCGACGTTGCCTCGCCAATTGCGCCTTGTGGGATCTGTCGTCAAGTAATTCGCGAATTTTGTCCTCTCGACATGCCCATCCTATTGGCTGCATCTTCCTACTTGGAGAAAGAAGATGGAGTGCGAGAATCTACTCTTGAGGAATTACTTCCGTTTAGTTTCGGACCTGAAGATTTGGAAAGAGATCGTGGTTAGGCTCCCTTTTGATACCTGTTTGAACTCATCTATAGGGTCATGTATGCAATAAGAGAACACATCCTATAAGAATGAATGATTTTATAGCCTCATTAGGAGGAACAAATTGTCTTCTTCTAAGATGAGGTCTAGACTATAGTCGCCCGAAAAGGTACAGCCGGTGTGTGGCTGTGAATGACAGCCGTCACTTTGGCGCGGGCTGCGGGAGCAAGGGAACTGCTGAGCTGTGCACGTAACATACAACGTGCACTACACATTTCTTCATCCACAACGTCCTGCATGGCTCCTTGGCACAGGACAGCCGCTTTTATATGGTCAACCCTTGCTTTTCTTCTTTATTTTGGTTACACGTCTGCTGCTGATCCAGAACATGCCATAAGCTACTTCAACAACCCACCAACTCGGTTGTTCTTTTTCGACGATACGACTGTGAGGCATCCATATCTACCTCAGGGTTCACTTAATAACAATTCACTTTATCCTGTAGAGTGTGATATACCATGATGCTAATTTTGGGGATATACATGTCTCTCAAGACGAAGGCAAGACCTGGAAACGCGCAGATGACATACCACCTGGGGAGGCTGCAATGTTTATGGAGCACCCATTCAACAACCGCGTGGTGCGTTACCGCCCATACTCTCATTTCTAGTATATTTCATCTGCCTCGAATACACTGACGTGGCTTTTGATCTGACCGAATTCTATCTATAGGCATTCGTATTAACAAACTCCTACACGCATTACCGCACAGACGACCGCGGAAAGTCATGGCGCACGTTCGAGGTCCCCGAGCTAGTGGGTTATATCCAAAAACCGCTCTCATTTCACTCGGATCCCAAAAAGTCGGAGTACACCCTCTTCCAGGCCACCAAATGTGACCAAATTCCCTGGGGAGAACAATGTAAAGACGTGGTGCGCACTTATTGACATTTATATATTACTTGCATTCAAATCTCTACAGACATACTACACCAAAGATGGATTTGTTTCATCACCACAACTTCTCCTAGAGGACGTCTCCCGTTGCCAATTCGCTCACAGTAGTAAGGATTTCAAACATGACGCTCACGAGGACCTCATCTACTGCGTCGCTTATGACACCTCCGCTACGGCTGGCTCACACAACATCGCAAGCAGTCGTCTGTACTCCAGCACAGACTTTTTTGCCACCAAGCAGAACGAAGACCTTGGCATCGGCAAGAATGCCAAGGGTGTCGTGGCATTCGCAATCGTGTCCAAGTTTGCCGTGGTTGCGCTCAAGGACTTGACACCTGGCAGCGAGGGTGACATGCTGTTATATGTTACTGTGGACACCAAAGAATGGGCCAAGGCACATTTCCCACATGCCTCCCAGGCTCGCTTGCGGGAGAACGCATACACTATTGTCGAATCTACAGTTCACTCTCTAGCAGTAGATGTAGTCTTGCACGACATAACCACTGTCGGTACCCTGTTTGTCAGCAACTCCAACGGCACCTACTTTGTGGAGAGCTTGATGAACACGAACAGAAACATGATGGGGTATGTCGACTACGAGACCATATATGGCGTTGAGGGTGTTGGTATTGCCAACGTCGTCGCTAATGCGCAAGATGTTGAGAGGAAGATGGCAGCCAAGCAATTACGGTCGGTCATCACATTTGATGACGGTGAGGAACGATGTTCCTTCTTTGATTTTAAACTGATCTTACGTCTTCGCAGGTAGCTCATGGAATTCCCTTGCCGCTCCTAGCGGTACCTGCTCCTCCGAATCATGTTCGCTGCACTTGCACTCAGTAACAGACATGCACAACTATGGCCCCGTTTTCTCGTCCCCCGCTCCTGGCTTCGTCATGGGCGTGGGTTCCGTTGGAAAAGCTCTTGCGCCATACGATGAGAGCAATACCTACATGAGCAAGGACGCCGGCCTGACATGGACTATGGTCCGCGAAGGCGCGTGTCAATACGAATTTGGCGATTCTGGAAGTGTCATCGTCGTCGTCGACGACGAAGAACCTACCAACTCTATCATGTACTCCACGGACATGGGCCAGACCTGGTATGCCTTTCCGCCCTGCCTCTCGCTGCGTGTGCATATATGCGATCTTACTGAAACGTCTTGCCCTATAGGAACACATACAATATTGAGATCCGATTCCGTGCCAAGGGCCTGACGACGGTATCGGATTCAACGTCTCAGAAGTTCCTCCTCCTTGGCCAGGTCGTGCGGCAGTCCCCACAGTCCAATGAAGGCCGTAACGCTGCCATCTACCTCGACTTCGCTGCCCTTGGGCGCCCACAGTGTGGTCCTAACGACAAGGAATCATGGTATGCAAGAGCCAATACCAAATCAGAGTGCATCATGGGTGCCAAGGTTTGTTACTGAGATGTAAACCTTGTCATGAGAGTGGTCTTACTAATATACTTCGCAGCAATGGTACACCAGGCGCAAGGCTGGCGCGGATTGCTACATGGGTGAGAAGTTCCATGATCCGGAAGTTCATGATGATAAGTGCCCATGCGAGGAACATGATTATGAGTGGTACGTTGTTCCTGGTTACTCTGCCCATCACAATTGCTCATGCGTTCTAGTGACTATAACTATGTGCGGAGTGATGGTAAATGTGTGCCTTCGGGCCCAGAGCGCATACCCAGTACCCAGTGTACCCTTGGGACGCCCGGCGAAACGTACATGGGTTCATCGGGATATCGCAAGATCCCTGGGAACAAGTGTGAAGGTGGCTCTCGCATGGACGAGCCCATGTCTAAAGACTGTTCCGGAGGTGAGTGCCTCAGAGGTGATGAAAGATTTGTGTCTCATGTGTCATTTACAGCTGAACCTGTCGAAGGAGCGATTGTTTACCAGACTGTGTGTCTCTGTTCTTGCTTTTTTTCTCAGTATGGAAACTTACAATATTGTAGCATCCATTTGCTAGTGATATTGTACAGAGCGAGTTTTTCAAGGACTCGAAGGTGAGCGTCCTGTACATCGTACCATATCAATACCTCAGCTCACGTCTGCCTCCATAGACCGTCCTTGTCCGTCTTGCCGACTTCACAATATGGCAATCTAGTAACGAGGGTTACACATGGGAACAAAAGTTCCCAGAGGAGCGTTTCCTAGTGTTCTATATGCACACACACACCGACGACCGCGCATACCTTATCACCGACTCCAAGAGGTTCTACTATACAACAGACACTGGCCGCTACTGGCACCCTTCCGAAGCGCCTTCTCCTCCCAACACGTTCGGGGCCCAAGTGGTCCGCTTCCAGCCTAGGTCCGAGTATCTCATCTGGATCGGTAATGTGGACTGCCAATCAGGGTATGAAACCTGTCGCGCGCAGGCCCAGTACACATGGAACAATGGGCGGGATTGGCGGTTGGTGGAGGACTATGTCGTCAACTGTGACTGGGCACGCGATGAAGATCTGCGGATCGATTCATCTCAGATCCTATGCGAGTCATATGCGGACAAACAGGGCTCGCAGGTGTTTTTCGGGAAAGAGAATGCGTTGCAACTTGTGTCTGGCACAGACTATTATGCGAAGAAGACGAAGCTTTTTGACCATGTTGTGGGGTTCACTAAGTTTTCAGAGTTTTTAATCGTGGCTGAGGTGAGTTTTTTTGGTTGTTCTGTGCGTGGACTGTTGATTGATTGCTTGTGTACTTGCAGTACCTCCCGATGAGGGGCACGCTTAATCTCCAGGTCTCACTTGATGGACGTACGTTTGCTTCTGGGAACTTCCCTCCCGGCATGCATCCAGATTCTCACGTAGGCAGTTCGCCCTAGCCATACAAACGCTGGAATTGCTAATGATATTTTCTAGGCGTACACTGTCCTCGAGTCAAGCACTAAATCCATCTTCCTACACATGACCATGAACGAATTTCCAACGCCATGGGGCAACATCCTGAAATCCAACTCCAATGGAACATACTTTGGGCTGTCCATCGATAACGTGAATAGGAACAATGGCGGCTTTGTCGACTTTGAGAAGCTCGCGGGGTTGGATGGCATTGCGATTATCAACATAGTAGCCAATCCTGCGGAGGCTGCACTCACGGGACACAAGGTTCTGCAGACGAGGATTACGCATAATGACGGTATGCCTTTTTATGGGTATCTTTTGCCTCTCGTTGACGGTTGCTTGTTGTGTCAGGTGGCACTTGGAAGCCCCTTCTACCCCCTTCAGTAGATTCACTGGGTGTGAAGTACCCTTGTACATCAGTGGTATGTCGTGCTTTTTTGATCATCGTTGTCAATTGACTTATTTTGTCGTATGTAGGGCTGTGCACTCCACGTTCACGGATATACAGAACGCTTCGATGCCCGGGCGACATATAGCAGCCCATCCATCGTCGGCGTGGTGATGGCAGTCGGGAACGTGGGTGAATCGCTCGCCGCCTACACTGAGAGCGATACCTTCCTGTCCCGGGATGGCGGGTTCACATGGGAAGAAGTTCACAAGGACGCCCATCTCTGGGAGTTCGGCGATTCAGGGTCTATCATCGTGATCGTGAATGATGAGGAACCGACGGACCATGTCCTGTTTACCACAGATGAAGGTCTCACTTGGCGAGAATTCAAATTCACGACTGAGAAGATCAGAGTGAGGGATATCATGACGGTGCCAGAGGATACGAGCCGGAAGTTTATGCTCCTGGGTCGTTATCCCGCGACGGCTGGCTCGGTGATCGTACACTTAGACTTCTCATCTCTCACGCATCGAAGATGTGAGTTTGGTGCTCTTGTACTCGATGATTGATGTTGAACTCACTCTTCCAGGCCTCATGGATGCGGAAAAACCTGGACACGATGACTTTGAGCTATGGAGCCCCAGTGAAGAAAGAGACTCACTTTGCTTGTTCGGTCGACAGGTAAGTCGCCCAAACTTATGTTTTCCTTTGTCACCTATATCACATACAGACGCTCTACCATCGCCGCAAACGGGATGTGAACTGTGTTGTTGGAGACACGCCCAAGGCACTAGACAACATTGTACGGAATTGTACATGTGCGGTGGAGGACTTTGAGTGGTGAGTCACGGATATAATACCACCTGCTCAGAACTAATTTAAATCTGGGCACGAAAAAACAGCGAATTCAACTATGTCCACAATGGGGAAGGCCAATGCGTTCTTGTACCGGGGATGACAGCACGACCGCCCGATGATTCATGTCGCAATGGGGAAGACTACTGGTATGAACCCACGGCGTACCGCAAGGTGGACTACTCTAGTTGTGAGGGCGGCGACCGCATAGACCGAGGCACGCAACACTTGTGCCCTGGTATTAATGGCCACAGCGCGATATTCTGGATGATGGTGATTTTATTCCCCTTTGCGATCACAGCGCTTGTCGCATGGTGGTGGTACAGCAAGAGCGGAATGGCGAGAGGGCAAGTGAAATCTACTTCACGTGTGCGTTGTATGCTTATTGTTGACACACAGGACGATCCGTTTACCCGGAGGCGACTATTCGCATGGGTCAGGGTCTGGTGCGATGGCTACGCTGGCATCTGTGCCATGGTTCCTTCTCGGACTTGCGGGCATCGCGTTCGAATATATAGCGTCAAGCCTGGAATCTGTATCGATGGGCTACCGCGCGAGGCGTGGATATAGGGATGTACCTGTAGACGAGGATGCGCAGGTCTTGCGTTTTGAGGATGAGGAATGAGCAGGGCACAGGTCATACTTAGACGAGACTACCTCGACTATATATTAATAGCTCATACTTGTCCTTGTAGATCGTAGCCAATCGCTTTCCTATGTATTCTGGTTCTTATTTATCATGGCTTCGTCCAATGGTACTTAATCAAGCGCATGAATTGGACTAAGAGGATGACATTAGTACTTTGCAGTAAATAACACAGCGAATACAGTGATAGCAGGTATACATAAGGTGATCGTCCAAATTCGATCTTTTGACTAGTCTATAACACCAAGATGATCTTCCTTGATCGTTCCGATGGCGAACTACCTTGTGTTAACAGTTGTAGTCGTACTAAAATTAAAAGACTCACAATTTCGGTAGCATCGACGCGCGTTCCCACAATTTTTAGCCGTACACGAGTATTCTTCTCGATGATCTGTTCGAGACAAGGTAGGGACATTAGGGGGACCATACATAAATGGACGATACCTGGTCCTCTGATGCAAAGGATGGTGGATTTGAGGTCGGATCAAATTTCATGTCAGGATGTATCAGCTAGGAATGGTGCGAGATGTTGAGCGAGGCAGGACGGAGCAGCATTCAAACTCACTTGGTGAGACACGAAAACTGTCAATGGCCCGACGTCAGCAAAGAAGCCCATCTACGCGCTATTCAGTACGGATCGAGGAAAAATAACAAGGTATGGAGCACCTTGTTAACGTTATTCACGACCCCATCGACCACTTCTCCTTTGAATGGCTTGAAGACTATTGCACGATAGCGGGTGATAAATTCGGCCTGGCCACTTCCGCTCAGTACCATGCCTTTTCCGATATCCAGGATGGAGACGACAGCAATAATGTACCCGAATGCGCCTGAACATGTTCCTTCTACGTCTGAGTACAGTTTTGACTCGAGGAACTGGAGCATCCGAGGGCCAAAATATGACGGATGGAGGAGAATTGTATGCGTCAACTCTTTCTGAGCATTGAAGTTTGGTTATGACGGATTGAATGGTGATGGATCTCTCGGAGAGAGGTACTCACGATAAAGAACATGTTGGCTCGGTTAACACACGAGCAATCGTGTTGATGGATCGCAGAGCGTAGTAAGAATGCGGCAGATGACGTAATACAGCCTGTACCCTATACTGGCAGGCCACAACCTCACTGGGCATCACTAGCCTGTCGAACATTCAACTAAAGGTCTGTCGTCCCTGTGACGTTCAAAAGAGTATTCACGAACGCCTAGAACCAAGTTAGACGGTGCTGAAGGCAACAAGAGTCTACAAAAAGATTGGCCAACGTGGGGATCGAACCCAAGACCTTCGCGTATCAAGTCCATCGATAAGAGCGTGAAATTGTACCATAAACACTTTTATCAATGAACCGTATTAGCACGACGCTCTAACCAACTGAGCTAGTCGGCCTTGTTTTGCCGTGTAGCAAAGGTGTCAAAAGGGTTGGGCAACCTTTCCGTTTTTACATAATATCATTTAAATGTAGGTTACGTTACGACTTAGCTGCTAGCTAGTAGTGCAAGCTTGCGATATCGGACAGGTGAATTATGCTGTTGGCATCGATTACTCCTGTGCAGTGCAGATGCAGCAGATCTCACTTCAGTACTCAGTTTTCGCTAGCCTGAGAGGTACCGGTGACAATAAGGCAGAACTTTCTAGCGAAATGAAAATCAACGTCCCTTGTATAATATCCTTATCGAGAAGAAGTTCAAATTCGGTTTGGTTCAACTTGTTCTTTGACCAACATCTTCAATTCAGACAGACCTTTTCGATTTTAACGATGGTCACCTATTCTGCCTTCTTTTCTTCTGGCCTTCTCGCGCCTTACCATCCAAGAGCAACAACTCCTGCACCACCCTCCTCGCCCATGCCAATGCCATCCAGTCCTATGCACCCTGTCGATCGCGATCTGAGCGTGACGCCCACACCCGGTGGCAACTCAAATAACGTTGTTGCAATACCCACTGCGAATGCTGACCGTTCTCGCATGCGCAGGCGTCGCAGTAGCATGAATATTGGCGCGAATCCGATGGCTCTTATCAAATCCCCGACCCGAAATGCGGGCAGCGCGCTTCAGCGCACTGGCATCATGTCTCCCACCCGGAGTCGTGCAGGCAGCGTCGCAGAGAACGCTTCAGAATCCAGCAGTCTTTTCGGAAGATTAAGGAGTGGCAGTCTGAATGCAGGCCCTCCACTGCGGTGAGTGGCTTCAATGCCTGTAATTGTATGTCTTCTAATATTCATGTTGTGCAGCCTGCGTCGTGCAGTCAAGCGGACCGTCCCACTCGCTCCGCCTCCTACTGCCCCTCTTCCTCCACTTCCACCGCCATCACCATTACCATCCGCAAAATACACGCGTACTCTCGCGCCTCCCGCGCTCATCATACCTGTTCCTTGCCAACCCCTCATGAATTATTTTGTATCCGGTCCTAACACTTCCGGATTACTCAGCCCTGATTCTGCGATGCACTTCTCATCCAATATGTCGCCTGGTATCTCCTCCACCCCTGCTCATAAGTGTTATTTTGGAAGCACCATCGATGAAGAGATGAAGGAAAGCTGAACGCGCTTCGATAAGTGCCGCTTGTTTGGACATTGCGCCTGGTTGCGCACTCGCTCTCGTGCATCAATAACCCCGTTACCTATTTACTGTTCCAAATTAATTACCTGCTGCATTTGTTACCAACATCTCACTCATAGCCATCCAGTTTTACAGCGTATCTCTATGTCCTTCAGTTTCTGCATCTTTCAAGCTTTGTCGTTACTATTCTTGCTGCTGGTTTTGCTCGTTCTCGACATCACGTCCATGTTTTGAATGCTGCTCTAGTGTCTATGTTATTGTTTGGTATCTGACGTGAATAGACCACCGTGTTTTAGTCGTACCCATATTACCAATGAATTGTAGCCCGAGATATCAGTAGGGCCTGACATGGGTAGAGAGTGCCCGGGTACCCGCCCGGGTGGAACCTGCGGGTAGCGTGCGGGTCGGGTGCTACGGGTCACGGGTTGGCTTGGGTGATGTGACAGTGACTATTTAGCTCGCGAAGCTCGAAGTCAATGGCACAAGAGAAGAACGTTCTCGGGAAATAACAGGATAAAAGTCTGATATTTGGGTCCAGAAAACACTACTGTACGACTACGAATGGACTCTGCTTTTATACTACTGAAGCTCGGGTGATAACGGTAAAGAGAGGCAGTGGGGACAGAACCGGGTAGTAAGTACGTCGGCCGAGCATATAGTAGAGTAGCTGTAGCTATAGGAATAAATGAGTCCAATACGTTTTAGACAAGGGTGAGAAGCAGTCAGTGACGAGCACGATCTCTGAGTGACCGTTACATCTCCCCCTCCAGGGTGACCTACGTCTCCCTCGCCTTCTCTGACCTAAGGACGTCAGTCCATCTCGGCCATAGCCTCCTCGGGGGGCGCCACGGAGGAGGAACCCGTCACCGGGTATGTAGTGGGCAGGTCGGCTTGTTTTCGAACCCTCCCCAGCCCCCTTTTATTGAGCTTCTGCGTCTGCTTACGCCCGAAGTTGCGCTCCTTCCTCTGACCGGCGCGTCTCTGCTCTATCTTCTCTCGTTGATGGGTGGCGCTGATCGCAGTGTGCCACACCATCTTCTCCATCTGCTCCATACGGGAGGTGGACACGGTGATCTCACTATCTTCTTCGTCGCTGATGACGTCCGTGGCCTCTAGGGCAGACCCGATGCTCACCACCGCGCCGGACTCATCAAGGTACGATGCCGTGGACTGCAACCCCTCGCTATTGAAAGCGTGGGCGAAGAACTCATAGCCCAGGGGGCTAGGGGGTCGAGCGTGGGGGGGTTTGTTGCGTAGAGCGTGAGAGTAGGCGACGAAGAGCCTGAACTGCTCGCGCGTCACAAGGTGAGTATCGTCCTCGTTTTCGGGGTTGCCAACTAGTACGTCCCGGCCGTACGCCGAGAAGTAGAGAAGCTGGGATTCGTCGGGGGCGTGGGACATGGCGAATAAGCTGATTTCACCGTCCTCAAACCAGGATAGATGAGAGGCCGAGGTGGGTTGGTTGGTGTTGAGATGTGAAGGGGTGATGTGGGTGCTAGGACGGTTGGTGGGATATGAGGGAGCTGAGGCTGTATTTAAGTCAGCTCGGTCCTCTAGCGAAACGTGCCCCAAATATGATCGAGGGTCGTCGTTAGGAGGACTCCCTTCACCGTCCGTTAAGTTCCGAATGTCAGGAACACCTAGTAAGTCCAGGTACTCGGCCAGAGCAGCTAGGTGAGAAATCTGCTCATATGGCAGCCAGGTCACATCGCCCGCTCGCCACTTTACCTCAAACAACGCCCCTTCCTTCGTGCCGGAGTGGGACAGGATCTTGTCAACCGTCCACTCGCGGTCGGGTAGATCTCCGAAGTCGAATACCTGTGAGTCAGTCCGTCCAGGAAACAATCGATCATCGTTAGGGATATGGATGCGTAGCAACGACGAGTGGAAGACAGGATGAATACCTCGTTGCCTTAGTTGGTTCGGCAGCTCCAGCATAAATGAGTTGTTGCCATAGTCGCGTGTCAGCTTGTAGGGTCCGATGTACTTTGGAGAGAACTTTCGAGCTAGGCCCTTGGGTAAGGACATGTTCTTTGTTGACACGTAGGCCAAATCTCCTTCCTTAAACGGACATAGCTGACGTCTTCGGTTTGCGTTCCGCGTTTGTTTCACACGGGCCTCTATTATTGAGTCATGCGCCTTCATGGTAGCGCTCTTCATCTTCTGCAGGTAGACACGCACACTGGGATATTCGTCCTTGGACGGATTGTTCCAAACCATGGCCCGGGGCATGTGGCCCATGTTCAGCATGAAAGGTGACTCTTTTGTTGACTCAGAGCTTGACGTATTGATGGCAAACTCTATGGCCGGCAGTTTCGTTACCCAGTCCGTTTGGGTGGGGGAAATTATGGCTCTGACCATCTGCCCGATGGTCCGATTCACCCGCTCTGTGGACCCGTCGGACTCAGGGTGGTAGGCGCTCGACATTCGCTGGTTAATGCCCAGCAACTTGTTCATGTGAGTCCAGAACGTGCTTGTGAACAGCACATCGCGATCGCTTACAATTGCTCGAGGTAGGCCATGATGTTTGTATACCTCGGCAAACACAAGTTCTGCCACCTCCTTGGCCGTGTAGTTGACTCTACTGGGCACGAGATGCACCATCCCAGTGAGCAATTCTATGATCACCGTTATGGCATCATATTCACCATTGCGATCCTTAGACATTGGTAACGGACCGATGAAATCCATTCCTATCGACTCCCAGGGTCTTGTGGGGACAGGTAAGGGATTTAGCAGACCGTATGGTTTCTGATTGGACGGTTTACTTCTCTTGCAGGTCATGCACGACGCACAATATGCGTTGACGTCGTTCACCATTGTCTTCCACCATACGTGGTCGTGTAGGTAGGTCAACGTCTTCGAGGCGCCTAGGTGGGCTAGTAAGGAATGAGCTTGGGATATGACTATCTCCCGGACGGTGCGTTCTTGTATTTTCACGTCTGGTACGCATAATAATGTTTTGTCTTTCAGACGCAGGTGGATGAGGCCTTCATCTACTTGGAAATTCCGGTATTCCGTTGGTGAGTCCAAAATCTGTCTGAAGAACGGGTCCCTGGCGTACTGATTCCTGATACCAACTATCAGCTCATCTTCGTCCGGATAAACCGCCGGGAACCTCGTCATGTTTGGTGCATCCTCACCGGGCTCGTTGGTGCAGCCCACGTCTAGAGGCGACTGCTGATTGGTCTTCTGTCCAGCATCCCCCCCTTCCTTTCGTTCCTTAGGGCCTCTAAGGACGAAATGGGGAGCCATTCGCCTCGCGAACTCGGCTGCCGTCTCCGGCCGCCCTGTCTCTGCAGGTGAAGGCACTTCCCGAACCTTAGTAACGCGTCCTCGTCGGTCGCTAGGGATAGTAACGCGTCCTTGTTGGGTGCCACCGGCAGGGTCACTACTGGTAGTACCGCGTCCTCGTCGGTCGCTACTGGCAGGTTCGCTACTGATAATATCGCGTCCTCGCCGGACGCTACTGACCGCCTCAGTGGGGATGACCATCGTCCCCTGGTCAGCGCCAGAACTTGCCAGACGTGAACTCCGCCTGGGGGGATCCAGTGCTCTGGCTTCCATACCCACCAGTACTGGCATGGATATCAGGCTGGGCAGCGTGCCGCCCGTCGTTCCCGTGCTCCCTTCATCATGGGATGTGAACTCGCTGGGAGCCCGCACTGTACCTGGTGCATCGAAGGAATACATCCTGGACAACGCGTCAGGTAAGACGTTTTCGATCCCCGGCAGATATCTGACGGTGAAATCGAACTCCCCCAGCTTTTCCAACCATCTAGCCTGTCGTCCGGACAGGTCTCGCTGTTGCAGTAAGTGGATCAACCCCTTGTGGTCGGTCAACCAGGTGAACCGTGCCCCTTGTAGGATGTCCCGGTGCCGCAGCATCCCCTCAACACCAGCCAGCATCTCCTGCTCATGAACGGGGTAGTTCTGCTGCGCTGGGTTCAGTTTGGCGCTGTAGAATGCAGCCACCCGGGCTGTTTTCCATTCGACACCCTGGGCGATCACGCAAGCAATGCCTTTACCACTTGCGTCGGACATCAGCCATATGGGGTCCGCGTCGGCGGAGTAGTCCAGTGGAACCCGTGAGTGTTTCGCACAAGTCACGACATATTGTTTAACTTCGTCGAAAGCTCTCTGCTGGGTGAAGTCCCAATGGAATGGCACCGTGTCACCCGTAACCTCGGCAAGCGTGCCCATCGGGACTCTGACCCGGTGTATGTCATCTGCCAGGAACCCGACAGCACCCAGGAAACTCCTGAGTGCGTCGCGGTTGGTAGGTGTCTTCCAGGCGAGGATTTTGTCTACCTTGGCGGGGTCCATACGGATCCCGTCGTCGTCCACGACCCTGCCCAAGATCTTAAGTTCCTTGCATAGGAACTGCAACTTACTCTCGCTGAGGTAAAGTCTCTCTCTTTCTAAGATCCGTAGGACGGTTCTCACGTGCTCCATGTGCTCCGCTAACGTTTCAGAGTATATTATGATGTCGTCGAGGTAGACGTCCATCCACCGGCCTATGAACTCGCCGAATAGGTGGTTCATAAGGGCTTGGTATGTAGCGGGTGCGTTACAGTCCCCCTGCTGTAGCACAGTACTAACCATGTTTCCGTCGGGGGTAGTGACCGTTGTGCGCTCGACGTGCTCGGGCACTATCCTTATCTGTTCATAGGCGTCTTGTCCGTCTATGATGGACCGGTACTGTCTCCTCGCGACCCGGCGAAGGATCCCATCAATGTCCGGTAGGGGAGATGATAACTTGCGCGTATTAGCGTTGCGCTCCCGCAAGTCGAATACGGTGCGTAGTTTATCCGTGCCCGGCTTCCGGATGAATAACATGGGCACGGTGTTGCCGGCACTCGTCATACGCCAGCGGCCTGACGCTAGGTAAGCTTGTCGCTTCTCCCCCCATTGCGGACGCAGGGGCTCTGGGCAACGAGAAGGCCTCCAACGGTAAGTCTTCTCCGGATCTATCAAGGGAATTGTATGATTGATCGCCCTTAAAGGGGGCAAACCGGTGGTGCTGGCCTTGGCACACAGTGGCCGGGCCAGCTCGCAAAGCTGTTGACGTGCACGGGTCAGATCTTCCTCGACGGCCCCTGCCGCCCTCGATTCCAGGACAGCTACCTGTTCGCCCTTGACCGGTAATGCGCGGTCGCTACCTACCATCACCCGGGACGGGTTCAGGCCGACCGTAACTTGATGTTGGAAGAGGAATGGCGTCCCCAGGATTAAATCATAATTCTGTAAGTTTATGATATCAAAGAATCTTTCTTCCTTAATGTGCTGATAAGCTAGCTGCACCTTAACCCCGAAGTTCACCTTGGAGCGCGACCCTTGCACGGCCAGCTGGATGGTGAGTGGCTTCTCTAGAGGTATCCGTTTCACCTTCAGCTGATCCGCTAGTGTGGAAGACATGAAGTCGGCCAGCGATCCTGTGTCGATAAGGGCTCGGACCGGGCAGCCGTTCACATGGGCCACCACGACGACAGGCTTGGGGATGAGTCGTTTGAAGTCTCGGGCTATCGCCGAGTTACGTTGTATGGCAGGGTACTTCCCTGGCGCTACCTGCTGACCATTCAGTTCGACTAACTGGAAATGGTGAGCCGTCCCTTCGAACTGCATGTCTGGGATCGCGTAGAGCTGATGTACTACACCTTCCAGCGCGCACTCCATTGGACTGAGATCACCAGTCTCCAACGACCGGAGGTGGTGATTCTCCCACTCCAACTCTTTGCTTAGCATCAGCGTGTTCAGTCGCTTGTAGCCCTTTAACAGGTGCTTCGCGTACCAGTGAGCTACATTCAACTTCTCATTACAGAGGAAATGATCCTCCGCCCTCAGCACATAGTTTAGTTCTTGATCCAATATCTCGTAGATGATGTCATCGCCATAGGCTGTTCGATGGCAGATGAACCGATCTTCAATTGGTTCTCCCGGAAACCGAGTTTCCCGGTTCAATATCTCCTCGACACGATCAGCTATAGGGTCTCCCATCGGCTTACGGCGTTGCATACAGCGCCTCATGGACTTAGGTACTTCGCAGTCCTCAGCCAGGCGATTTGCATACCAGTCACCCACGAAGAATGCTGGGTTACGCAGCAGGAAGGAAGGAATCTCTAACTCTTCCTTCAGGTGAGTTCCATGGTCCATTATGATGTGACGGACGGCTGATATCCGATAGATCAAGAACCTGTCCTTAGCAAAGGTTTCTTCACTTGTCAAGTCGTCCCCCGGATAAGGTGCGCTCTGTCTTAGTATCTCCTCAGCACGGCGCGCTAACGGATCACCTATAGGCTCATCAGCCACTCCCCACGTTCGGTAGACCGGTTTCTTAGGTATTTCGTACTGCAGGAGCGCGACGTTCAGAGGAATCTCGGTGATCAATTCGGTGCTGTCTTCGAGAGCCTGACGTTCTCCGTCCAGCCCCGTTTCTATGTGCATGGCGTAGTTAGGCACTCCGGGTGACTTATCCTTGTGAGTCGACGGCACTGTGATCCGTTTAGGACACTGACGGGACATGTGTCCTGCCTCTTTGCAGATAAAACATCGTCCTTCTGATACAAGACGGTCGTGCTCCTCGCGGCTCATCTTTTCGTCTTTAGGACGTTCTGAGCGCTTATTCTGTGCAGGTCGATGTACTCTATCCCTGCGACTCGAGCCTGATGACTGCTTGTCCCTCTGGCCATGGTTCCCCTTGTCGGATCCTCGGGGTGCCTCGCCTTTCGGCTGCCCGTGACCTTTAGGATCCTTGCCCTGTTTTTTAGGGGCCTTGGGTCCTTCTTCACGGCCGCGACCGTTGGAAACGGCAGACTCGGCCAGCTCGATTATCTCGGCGATGCGTTGGACCTCGCTCAACGAGGACACTTCCGGGTTTAGCTGCATCTTGTAGAGCTCATTCTGGATACTGGCACTCAGGCCGAACCAGAATTTGACTACCTTCTCTCTTTCGGGTACGTTCCCAATCATCATCCATAGTTCGTTGAGTTCTGATAGGTAATCTCGGACTCGCTGGTCGCCCTGGTAGCATCGGTACAGTTTCTTACGCTGTTTCGTACGGAAGTCAAGCGGGAAACAATAATTGAATAACTCCGTGAAGAATTCCTTGAGTCTCCATTCCCCCGGCCGGTCTGACACCTGCCGGACATAGAAGTCATGTGCTTTTCCTTTAAGGTAGTATGATAGCACGAACACTCGTCTCCCCTGTGGTACGTTGCCGTCCTCCACATACGCAGTTCCCTCTGTTATGAAATGGTGAAACGCCCGTGGGTCGACCGAACCATCGTACTCCTTTGGGGGGATGGGTTTCAGGGTAGTCTTTCGTTTAGTTTTGCGTTTCTTGGTCTTACGCCGTTTTTTAGAGGCACGTTTTCCTCTATCGCAGGAACTGGATGAGCTGTCCTCGCTCTCACTCGACAGTTCACTTGATGAAGATTGAGTGGTGGTGGAGGAATCGGAAGAGTCACTCGATGAGTCGTCTGGGAAACGCACTCGGGTGGGTTTAGCCCCCTTCCCCTTCTTCTGGGTCATGCTCTCAAATGCCCGGCCCAGGTAACTTTTTGGGGCTATCTGGGCGGCTGCATCCATAGCGGGAGGGGTCTCCCGTAATCCATGTTTCCTGGCAGGCTGACTAGCAGCCTTCTCGACCATCTCTCTTACCGGGTGACGATTTTCCTTATCGCTCGTTTTCCGAACGGTGGACCGGCTCGGAAGCACCTTAGTCTTATCCCTGGTGAGTTTATCGGCCTCCCTCAGCCGCTCTTTTAGCTGATGGATCTGATGTTCGAATTGTTCAGTGATCCTTTTCTCAGTGGCCCTGATGGCCGCCTGGACAGGATCCCTCCTGTCCTCTTCAGAATCTGTCTGCTCCCGTGGGTTTTCCTGTGCCCACTCCTTGGATCTTGTCCAAGTGGCTAACGCTTCTCTCTGAGCCTCCAGGTCTACTTCGGATCCATCTAGGTTTGCATTGCCCCAATTCCGGGGGTCCGCACCCTTTCCTTTAGATGGGCCTTCGTCAGGTGAGGACGACGTTTGATCACTTACGTGAGCCCTTTCTTCAAGGCGTCTCCTATCAGAGATACGTTGTTTCTCTTCTTGGGTGAGATATTTTTCTGCTTCTCTCACTAAGTCGGGTTCTATCTGACCCTTTGTCTTGGGCTTGCTTTTAGCTGTCCGTCTAGACTTAATTCGGCGGTCCTTGACCGTTTGCCATGGTGTTCCAGTCTCTGACTCTGCCGAGGATTCACTGGTAGTGACGAACGGGTTATTAACAGGTTCGTCATTCCAATTTTCTACTACACCGGTCGACTGACGTCGACCAGTTATTGCGCTATCGACGCTAGCCGAATGCACTCCCGCCTCTGGCTGGGGCGTATCGGACCTCGTTCGTACCACGTCGCTATAGGAGCGAGCGGGTCTGAGAACAGAGTCACCCAGACGCGAGAAGGATCTCTCGGTAGGGGACGGGGTTGGGGTTGCATCGTTAGTGCTAACTTCAGTTAAAGGAGACTCAACTAGAGTCCCAGGGATCGTTTGTTCAGCATTCAGCGTTGCGGAACGTTGGGATCGAAGGTTGTAGTGCGAAGACATGGTATGGTTTTGTTTCGTCGTGGTACTTTACGGTGGGCCTAACCGTAATCGTTCCAGGGACGAGGAGTTTTATCGAAGGTTTGTTATGGAAAAGTGGGTAGACTTTTGGATGTTAAAAAAGATGTGACAGTGACTATTTAGCTCGCGAAGCTCGAAGTCAATGGCACAAGAGAAGAACGTTCTTGGGAAATAACAGGATAAAAGTCTGATATTTGGGTCCAGAAAACACTACTGTACGACTACGAATGGACTCTGCTTTTATACTACTGAAGCTCGGGTGATAACGGTAAAGAGAGGCAGTGGGGACAGAACCGGGTAGTAAGTACGTCGGCCGAGCATATAGTAGAGTAGCTGTAGCTATAGGAATAAATGAGTCCAATACGTTTTAGACAAGGGTGAGAAGCAGTCAGTGACGAGCACGATCTCTGAGTGACCGTTACATATCAGTAGGGCCTGACATGGGTAGAGAGTGCCCGGGTACCCGCCCGGGTGGAACCTGCGGGTAGCGTGCGGGTCGGGTGCTACGGGTCACGGGTTGGCTTGGGTGTATTACCCGGGCGGGTACGGGCAGCAACATCCAAATTTCGAGCTACCCGCGGGTGCCCGCAGGTCACTACTAGTATTTGGTCGAACTTTAGCCTTTGTGTCTACCAGGTACATTAATATCTATTGCCATCAAGTACTGTTGTAGCTAGTGATGTTCCGGCCCGGCTTAGGCTCGGCTTCGAAGGGCTTAGGCTCACAAAAATTCAGAGCCTAGGCCGTGAGCCCAAGCCAGCCCAAAGCCGGGGCTTGGGCCCAACCAGGCCGCGGCTTTTGGAAGCCAACAGATGCTCATTAGTGTAGGCTAGTAGTAACAAGCAACAGCGTGAATACAACGTATCTAAACGTCCATCTCAACATCCGACACGTCCTCGGCATCATCACCCAAAAGCATCATGTCCCAAGCTTCTTCTCCATCCACAACATCACCAGTCTCTGCGTCCGCTTCCGCTTCTTCGTCATTGTCGTCCAGGTAATCCAACTCAACGAGAGATGATGGTTGAGGCTCCCGGAACAGAAGATCGTGTCGTAGCGCACATTTCACAGACGGCGCTGATGGTATGGGAGAGGTGGGTGGAGATTGCGTGATTTCGGTAGTGGATGAAGTGGAGGTATGTTCAGCAGCACATTTAGCAGCCTCCGCAGCGTGGAACTCGTTAATTGCCTTGGTTTGGGATGGCAGTGCTGCCTGCTCGGCATGCTGAAGAAGGGTGGCTGTAGGTTTCGTTTTGCGCACGGGACGTGCAACACGGTGCTCGGCATCTGTGTTTGTCATGGGTGGGTAGCAGGTAGGGATGTTAGAGGGACACGTACCAACATAAATCGATTGAAAGATAGTACTGGGTGCGCAATCACGCAGACACTTGTGAAGGCGAAGCACAAAAGGCTTTAAATTTACTAAAAATATCGATTTGCGCAACTGAAACCTGGTAGAGTGAGTTATGTCAAACTCGCAAAGCACAGGACATAGTGCTGGCAGCTCACCGTGGCTTTTCCGTAGCAACAGACAAGAGATAAGGCCTTGAAGGAGGGTGAATTGCTGGATATGTTGGACAGTGCAGGACCATCTGAGTTGAAGCTGATAAAGTGATGGAAGTCAGAAGCTTAGAAAGACAAAAATAGAGTCGGGAAACGTACCTCCGGTGAGTGCCACTGAACATGCCAAAGCCACGGCTTAGGCCGCCGGCTCAGGCTTTTCGAAACTCAAGCCCAGGCCCAAGCCTTCCTCAGGCCGTGACTTAGGCCTGGGCTGGGCCCGGCTTATTTGGGCCCGGCTTGGGCCGGCCCAGGGCCTCAAGCCGAGCCGTGCACATCACTAGTTGTAGCCGACGTCAAATGACATGCCGACTTTGACAACTACTCCGAACTTGCATCTTCAGCCTCATAACTATCGGGCTAACCACCCGAATTCAATATTTTCAACTGACAATGCTAATATAAGAGAGAGATTTTGAGTCTGTGGATGGTATCATTGGTATGGCACCCTCTAACCCTCGGGACTAGCATCTTCTGTAGACGCCGAACGAGCATTTTCCTGCGGTCGTTTGCAGGTCAATCACCTACAACACGGCATCAGTTCACAGGCCTTCAAAGCTCAGATGGCTATCGGTTCATGGTACAAGACTCCGTTTTTGGACGATAAAATTGCCACTCAAATACTTAGTGAACACATGAAACGGAACAAGGGAAAGGGTAAAGCTTGCGAGGATGCTGGGAGTGACTATGATTGAGACGTTGCAGAGTTCAATAGCGACTAATCCTACTAAGTGTCTTTGTACTATTCACCCAATGCTAAGATATATCATGTACCCGCGGGTGACCCACACACCCGCAGGTACAACCCGCGGTCGACCCGTACCCGTACCACTTGACCCGGGACGGGTACGGGCATGACTCTATTTCTCATTTTACCTGCGGGTAGCACCCGGGTATGACCCGGGTCGACCCATGTCAGGCCCTAGATATCAGATGGTAGGGGTGAGATACCCACTCGAGTTCTGATGTCAACCGCAATATTCGCAAGTGGGGGTAATGCACCCACATAACAAAACGCATTTGATACCATGGTCAAAGCCCCGCGTCATCAGAAAACAAGCGCCGTGCAACTCTAGCGAAGACCTCCAGATATGGTCACTAGTTTGTTCTCGAGGTTTCGTGGTAAAGTTGCACGTGTGCAAGACCGATAGCCTGAAAGGCCGGGCAGAGAGCAAAAATATGATGGGTGCTCTCAAATGCATCACAACCAGACTGATACAAAGGCAGCGTATTGCGAAATAGACGATATGTCGCATTTGCGGAGTGTCAGTTGTGAAGATCAGGCACACAACCTGTGTACAGCGGCAGATAACAAGTTAAATGCCCGTGTATACAGGAAGTCAGGCAGTAGAGGTAAGGCTTGGGTTGGGCAGAGAGAGTCGCAAGATGCATAAGCATCCTCAAGGCAAGAAATAATATTAATAAAGCAAGATAAGTCATACTCAATAAACCCGTAAACAGGTACATGGACAGTGTAGTTATCCATTGCAAAAGTAGCCAGTGGTGCAGAAGGAAGACGGCTGTTATGATGTTGCACCGAAGTGGCCATGATTTGATGTACAAAATCATCAGTCAGACATTGTGGCGTCTACTACCGTCTGTGCGAGCAGAAGTCCACGATATTGATGGAGAATGAGACAGCGAAGCAATGATGGAAGACAGCCACCGGTACAACGAACATGCCGGTCGCATACTACAGACGTGGGGAAGAGCATCGGGAAGTACATCGCAAATCATATGAACTGCATTTTATGGTCACCAAGGACGGGGTAGGGTTGGTTTGATGCGCCAAAATCCATGTCCTTGGGAGGTGCCACCTTGTGCGAATAAAGGACCGATGAAAGGATGACTGTGGTAAATGGTAATGACAACTATTAAGCATACACGTCCAATCAGTCAGTGTGACACGAGCCATCTTCGGAAAGGTGGTCAGTGGATGATCAAGATCCCGATGCAGACTCACGACAGCAGCAGCAACAATCTCCAACTTCGACTGTTACGATGAGGATGAACGAGGTCGAGTGTGAAGGCATTGGGCTATGTCCGAGCGTTAAGCTCGGATTGGACGCTGGAGGTGGGCGGACAAACGAACATGAGCTACGGCTATTAATTATGTAACGGGGAGCGATGAGATAATAGGCTAACGATAATAAGTAAATGGTAGGGATTTGCGATGTGAAACATTGTACGAGGAGCTCGAAACTTCGAATAGAACGGCAAACCCAACGGTGCCACGCTCAGTAGTGCTGACTCTCCGGCAGGCTCCTAATCGGCACCTTGCTCATAACCGTATAATGTTTGGGAAATCGAATCAGAAGAGTACGATGGGAAGGATGAAATCGAAAGAGAAAACGGAGATAATATGGTGCACGTTGAATGTGAGGATGATCACAGGAAAGATGCGTTCACCCGGTGACGCGTCATTGTCACGTGGTCAAAACCATATGGACTCCCGAGTCCCGACGGCCTTACACGCATCAACTATCAAACGTTACTCGAGTACTCAACGTTCAACCATATATGCACACACAATGGCATAACCAGTACAGGCTATGTCACTAGTGCGGTACGTAACACTCACCAAGATCTAATAAAGTTCGGAAGTCATGTCTTACTTCAGAATGCTGTCAAGTTGTTCTTAGTACCATTTCTCCCAACTTGCGACTAAAGCAGGCTTGACAAGGAACTTTTCTGATGAGTAATGTGATTCTTATCATGTATTTTTGAATGTTGATGTGACTAACGCATCATCAGTTGAGCGACAGAATTCGCGAACGCGCTAACCTGGATCATTCGCGGAGTCTCAGAATTGATATCGATGGGTTATCGCACACGACAGATCCGGGCGACTGGTATACCAGCTCCGTGTCTTATGGCCATTGTGTTGTGTTGCTATAACAGATACTGTGATAGACGCGCTGGATGCCTATAAGCATTTTGACCGCGCGGTAGTCTCCGGGCTGTGGCGGAACCGAACAAACCAATTCTACCCTTCCTCGACTGATCTACGCACAAATCTGCATTCTGCGCTGGAACGCGCAAGTTGACATGTACTCAGTCGTTGTCTATATTGGCTCGCCCAGCAGATCCGTTGTAGATGACTTTCTGGTAATCCACATATGGTATCATGAATCATGACGCCCACGCAAGATCTCAGATTGGTCCGTCGACCCCAATTTACATACAGGTGAATGACCGTCAATGATCAGATGTACGAAGTTCGTTGTCTTCGTGTTCGGCATTTGGTCATCTTGACTATCTATGTTACGACTGGCTTTCGGAAGGGGAATGCAGAAGGAAAAGGCTTGAAGTAAGCGCCCTGCCATATTCATAGAAGAGATCTACTTATACGGAACCGTCACAAACAAGATACCGCGTACGAGAAAAGTCTCACCATTTGTACATCCTACCTATGGAATAGCGCATGGAATTTGAGTCTCACATTGTTGTTAGCGACATCAAAGCTACAGGGATAGGCGACCCTCAGTAATGTTTCACCCTGTTTAGAGAAGCGCGATTCAAACCTTGCTATAATTCGAGTAGGTGACACATAGAACAGGTGAGTCTACACCCCCGCTTTCTTTCAATCTGATCGGTGGACCCTCATTTCCAAAATTACACGATGGTCCAAGCCAACACGATACACCCGCCAGCAATATTGGCATCAGTATAAAGAGTAACATATTCCAGAGTCTTTGTCTCATAACTTGGGTGTCTGATTTCTCCATTCCCTCATCTCGACTTTCACGACTCCGACAACCTCCATGGCTTCTACCGCAACTTGCACCGTCACTTCTCCTGACTCCGAGCCCACGGAGTTCATTTTACCTGACTTCTTTAGCGATTGCCGCTACCCTATGCGACTAAACCCTCACTGTGATCAGGTATCTCGCGCTTCTGCACAATGGCTTTGTAGCGAAGGCCATCTAGTAGAGCCCGATGTTACCAAATACACTACGATATTGCGCCCAGGTTACTTCGCTTCATCTTGTTACCCTGATGCGGATGCTTTCCATCTCAAAGTCTGCGCGGACTTCCTGGGCTGGTCATTCAAAATGGATGACTGGCTCGAGATCGAAAGGTCACCCGATGTCAATGATGCATGGGGAGTACGTGACTGCTGCGTATCTGCGTACCGCGATCCCGTCAACTTCCAGACGGAAAGATATAGTGGAAAGATGTGCAAATCGTATGTCTATTCTATTTTTTCTTATCGCGCACACGTTCTAACCATATCACGATGTTAAGATACTTCGGTCGCTTTAAGGAGACTGGCGGTCCTGGCTGCACAGAGCGCTTTATTCATACAATGGACTTGTGGTTTATCTCTGCGGCCAAGGAGGTGGAGAACCGCGTCAAGGGGCATATCGATGATGTTGAATCTTACATCGAATTGAGGCGCGACTTGAGCGGCTGCAAGGCTTGCTTTGCTTTGATCGAATTCGTCTGTCATATTGATCTTCCCGACGAAGTAGTCTCGCATCCAGTCATCATGGCGCTGGAGGAGGCCACCAATGACTTCGTTTCTTGGTCAAATGTAATACCTCATTCTGTCGTCGAAGTTGGGGCACTACTGACATCGCTGCTGACAGGATATTTTATCCTATAACATGGAGCAATCTCACCATAGCACGCATAATTTAGTTGCTGTGCTCATGGTCAAACAAGGTCTCGACCTGCAAGGCGCTGTTGACTACTGTGCCCAGCTATGCAATATCTCCCTACAACGGTTCGAAGAAAACCGTGCTGTCCTCCCCTCTTGGGGAGAAGAAGTCGACAAGGATGTGGCTAAGTACGTCGAAGGACTGCAGAACTGGATTGTCGGTCCGCTGCAGTGGTCCTTCGAGTCCGCCCGCTATTTCGGGAAGGATGCGCATATCGTCAAGCAGAACAGAATTGTCAAGCTGGTTCCGAAGCGACCATTGTGAAATCCACAGCTATTTCTGTATGTAAGACCGTTTCACTTCTTGCCTGCGATGCACGATTCTCATTGCGATGACTACCATTACAGAAAATTACATCATCGTCTATGCCTTGCTTTGTGTGGAGCTGCTTTTTTTCCGCAGAACGCGCATCATGTTTCTCCTTTTTTCCTACTCGAAACGTTTTTGACTTCTGCTGTTGTGTGTATATAATAGTACTAGTCTGCCTAGTCAGACCAGAATGGAAGGAAGAGTCTTGCTTTCTGTACATATCTACCAATTTTTGTACGTACTACTCTAGAGTAGTTAGTACGGTCCGTTAGTAATGTTTCACACAAACATGAGTTTGGAACATCTGACACATCTTGATCATTGAATATATCTATCTTTCTCGCTCCTGACATTCCAACGACGCCGCAGCTGGCTAGGACCTTCTAGATCCTAGCGAGTACCACAATTTTCTTCTTTCTGGTAGAGAAAAAATATGTGAAGCGTCACGCGTGTGCATGATCATTCAAGATCACGAGAACTCCGGTTAATGCCTAGAGGCTAGAATGGAAAAAATGAGCTGCATAGGCGGTTAGAAACGTCGGCCTCGCTTATATAAGCACAATTGTAGATTTCTCATTCGGAATGCGTCACTCCGAGTCAATCATGAAACTGGGGACGAGATCCTGCGCACATGGTGGCCGGTGCCGGTGAACAATCGGTGTCCTTGACATATTCCTCATGATGGCCAGGAGCCCAAAGAAATTCATCACGCTTGATTCTACTCACGCGCGATGGGAGGTTGGCAGAACCTGGCAGAACTCCAGCTTCTTGAAAGCGCCGCGGGCCCAGGTGTCGTCGCGCTTCCGACGTAGCAAACGGTATCATACCAATGTCGATTCTCTTAGCGTGGGTATATTGCACTGGCAGCCTTCCACGCCTACGGCCTGGTCCATGTCCCACTATTCTTCATGTAATCATGTACATTTTTTCCAATTACCGGCGCTGCAATGCAACGATTCATATCAACAATCTGTTATGTTGGCAGAGTATAATCATTCCAGTCTCTTTTGGACACCTTGTATCAAGAACTAGTATACGGCCTGGCTAGGGGAGACCAGTCACCTTGTGAGCTTTGTGGTGTTTGCATCCAGCAGGCCGTTCAAACTATTTTCTTCCTTAATCTGTTCTGCAAATCTGGCGATGGGCCCTAGCGGAGACTATGCAATGCCGGATTATCTGTTGTGCCACAGTGCCCATGTACTGCTGCAATAGGTTCGCATGGCAAATATTGCTGCTATTCAATTAGTACGTCCTTTGAAGGCTATATGGGGCTTGCATTCGTCGCACGTCCTATCGGTGCCCATGAGCACATACTTCTGGTATAAATGGATTGTCAGCCCCATCATTCATGCAAACAGGCAGAAACCTCCCTCATAGTCATGCGATCGTTCTCCGCCTTTTTGTTTGCAGTCATTATCACGGCCAGCAGGTCTACCTCATGGGCCTCGGTCACCATCCCATTGACAAAGCTTGAGCGTACTGGGTCGTACCTTCAAGGCTCTCCACACGCTGATGGTGCCCGAGCGTCGTTCTTAGAGACAACCAGTGGCCCAAAGACTATCCCGGCCACAAACGTGGTATACATACAGTACACCATGAGCGTTGGTGTCGGCAGTCCCCCCACCTACTACGATTTAATTATTGACACGGGGAGTTCTAACACATTTGTTGGGTCAGTGTTTTTGTAGAGAATTGCCCTTGCGACTTGAATGACTGATGGGTGATGTGTAGAACAGGAAAAAAATATGTCCGTACATCAACCAGTGTCCCCACTGGACAGAATGTCACTGTCGCCTATGGAACTGGCTTTTTCAGTGGTATCGAATGTTTGTCTTCCTCAGCACTTAGAGTACTTATATATGAACTGATATGGCTTAACCGATCAGACAATGACACGGTGACTCTCGCAGCTGGCTTCGCCATCACGAATCAATCCATCGGTGATGCTCTTGAATTCGCATATTTTGACGGCGTCGACGGCATAATTGGCGTTGGACCAGTTGATCTCACGCGGGGAAAACTGTCTCCTGACACTGGCGCCTTGACTCCAACCATCATGGATAACGCTTTGAAGCAGGGTCTGATCAAACAACAGATTTTTGGTATTTCATTCGCGCCGGCAACGACTTCTAATGACACCAGTATGTGTTTATCGTATCTGACTTGTATGTAACCCATTTAGTCGATCGAACAGATGGAGCGATTACATATGGTGGCATTGATCCTGCTTTTGTGCGTACGATGTCATATTTCGCTATGGAAATTCCTGATATACCCGCCAGTACACCGGTAATATAACCTACGCTCCAGTCACCAAGACTCTCTCAGCAGCCCACTTCTGGGGCATCAACGTAACTGACGTGACATATGGCACACACACTGTTATTCCTCAGTCAACCGCCGGCATAGTCGATTCGGGCACAACTCGTGCGTATTATTTGACTCGATATCACTCGCACCACCCAACTCCACATTATCGCAGTGGTCCTGCTTGCGGATGATTTCTTTTCCAGGTACTTACAAGCCATTCCCGGAGCCTACCTCGATGTTAGCAACACTGGCCTTATTGTCATCCCCCCTTCCTCCGTCGCAGGCATGCAACCCCTTAACTTCACAATCAACGGTCGCGCGTTCAGCATGGATACAGCTGCACAACTCATCCCATTGAACGAGAACGCCATTTGGGGCATCGAGACTGGTGTACAATACGGCGTCATTACTAAGCTCGGTGCTGACAGCGGGAGAGGCTTAGATTTCATCCTCGGTCAGAAGTTCATGGAGAAGTATTATGTTGTGTTTGACGCCGATCACAACCGCGTTGGCTTTGCGTACACGTGAGTCAGCTGGTGTTTTAGTGAGAATGGAGATTGATATTTTGGGACTAGTAATCACACCTTCTCGACATACTTGCCTTGAGTTGCCAAGCGCGAACTACGTATCACTGGGGAATAACAAGTCTAATAGAATCGATAAATGGAGATACGGACGATGCCATAGAGGGTTCCAATGTGGTGGTGGGTCATCTATGGAGCACGATCTATTGAAGGGACCCTCCTTAGCCACGACAACTGCGTAAATTATGTGCCTGTACGGCACGAAGGTAGGAGCAGGAGATGCAGGTGCATATGGGAGTTTCGAATCTGGGACATGCCGGCGAGCCGTGGGATGCACAGGTGACCAGTCCCATTAGCTGTTGACTGATGTCATGAGTATCATTATATGTCTTACATTCATTGATATGGTTGTCCGAACTTAGGCTCGTTATATCGAAACATAAAGCCAAAGCAGAGGTTCAGAGGAAGCCGTGAACGGTTATGGAAGTACTTCAGCTGTCTCAAGGCCGAAATTGTCCTCAGGGCCAGTCGGGCCCAGCAACCCGGAGAACGGTTATATCACAAGCAGCGGCTATACCATGATCCATGATGATGGAAGAATCACCAGGAAGATGCTTATGTGAACCGGTGGCAGCGTGGCCCAGAGGAAGATCATAGTGTTTTTGCTTCTAGAATATGAAGTCTTCTAGGATAATAAATTAGCATCTAATGCGTGGTATCTCACCTGTTGTGTATGCATAGACGTCAGCTGGGATCCCTGGTACATTTCCTAACCTGTTAGATGCTCTCTCCCTCCCTAGAAAGTTCAAGCGTACTTTGAGGTTGACCATGTGGGATCATCATGACCTCATGAGAAGTTCAAGCCATTCTTGGCACGGTCAAATTGTCCCCTGAAGAGCCTCATTGGTACCAGAGGAGACGACAGACATGAGGAACTAGAGGAATACATCGCCCTCAAAAGTGATAGTGGATGGGCCTGTGCATCGTCATGAGCTTGCACAACATTTTCAGTGAAATCTTAGCTTATACGTATAGTTTGGACTTAGCGTAGGTCGAACGCAAATTTCTTCAGCTCGTGGGCTTCGATGAATCAAGTGTAATGCACTTCACTTCACTTCACTTCGCACAACTTACTCTGATACATCGACAGGAGTACACAGCCAAGGATATTTTGAAAGATGTGTTACACCAGTTCTGGTGATGTGAAGTCAGAATACATGCTCTTGCCCAGCAACTAAACCACCAAAATAACACGTCAGAGCTTTCAACTTCGACCCCATCCATTCTTCCTCCACTTCAATCATTCGAGGCTTGTCATCGGGGGTGACGCCTTCGTCTTTTTCGAGCAGGCCCAGGGCAGATATTTCATTCAAGTCCGTGTTTCTGGGGAGGAAGTAAGCAATATTATCTGAAATCCGCTTCGTCAGGCGAAATAAATCAGCCCCGTGAATCGGCTGTATCCTTGAGAGGCTATATTGTGAGTGTGCCTCCAGTTCATCCTGGAAGTCCGCGTTATTGTCGGCAGTGACATTGTTTTCAGAGGGAGAGATGTATCCTGGGCCACCCCAAGGGGGACTCAAGAAGACAACGTCAATATTGCGCGTTGAGTGGGGTCGTGAAAGATATGCGTTTGCAAATGAGATATAGTCTGCAAGGATAAACTCGATGCGGTCTGCAACACCGTAGATAGCAGCATTATGGCGAGCCAAAGCGAGCCGTGTTGGGGAGATGTCCAGAGCAATGACTAATGAAATTAGCAGGACTGGGTGAGCGATAGAACGGGCCTCTCACCATGCTCGCAGGTTTTTGCAAAAGCGATCGCATTTCCTCCGACACCACAGAAAGGATCGAGGATCGTATCGCATCGACAGCGATCTGCAATTTGTACGGCAATGTTTTCAGGTGTCACGCTATACCAGCCTTCTTCATCCAATAAACATCCTTGGTCGTATAAAGAAAAGTAACGTTTTCGTTGCGAGAAATCTGAGAGATAGCAGCTGGGATTGAATCAAAGGGCCTTTGAAATATTAAGTCGCGGCATGACGGACATTTCTGAAGGTTTTCTGGAACCTCGTGAGTGGTGGTGTAGTGAGGAACAAGGGCGGTGGCATCATATTTTGTGCGAACAGGAACATGGGTATCCGTTTTGCGTTTCTTCGCAGGTCTGCTCTGATTGTGTGGATTTTCTGAGAGGCTAGTAGCGTTTGAATTAAGAAAGTCTTGTGGCAGGAAACGAGATAAACCGGTGAGATTTGGTTTTTTGCCCATTGCGACTCCGAGCCTCAGGGTGAACGTCACAAACCAACACAGCTGACACGTTTGGATTTGTGATTCGCGGAGTTATGACTTGGATAAAGTTTAAACGCCTTATCGACTTGCCACTTCCAGAGTAACCAACTTTGAAGTAAGTACTATATACTAGTTACTACTTCCTGACCAAGCCCTAACTCTCTTCATGCTCGAAGATGTCGGACGTCGATATGGACGCAGATCATGATGTGCCAGATTTCGTACGAGCCTGGCATCCATCAGTTCGTCGACCGATCATTCCCCCCGATCCGACAACCTACCACGAAGCCATTCATCCTCGCGCCATTTTCGAGCTTCGTGAAACACCCTCCGGGGAATATGTATCTGTTGTTTCTTATTCCTGCGTCCATTGTCGTTCGATAAAGAAAACTTGTTCGCGTCTTTTGCCCTGCGATCGGTGCACCAAGACTGAGCGACCTTGTCATGTCAGTCAACCAGGCTATCAGAAGCTTCCCTTGCCCAAGGTGGCCAAGGGTAAAAAACATGCACCAACCCCTATATCCCCGCCAATATCTGGAATGTCCCAAACCCCTACGGCGCCACCCTCCAAGAGGATATCAGCTTCAAGATCCAACCAAGTTTCAAATCCTCCGTCACCCAAGAAACAGAAATTAACCCATCCGAGCTCTTCAAGAGCGCCAAAAAAAACTTCCAAATGCAAGGAGAACAAGAACAAGGACGATGGTAAGCCTCTTCAGAACCCACCACTTACAGTCAACCCGGAAACCAGGAGCGGTTAGTATCTTATCAGGGTTTCCCATTCGTGCACATTTACGCGTCTGAATAGATGCCGCGGTCACTACAGCGCCGGTTTGGACTTTTGTTAGGCCTCCAAAGATCAAGTGTGCGATTGACAGCTGTACAGCTGTCCCCACAGTCGATACCCTTCCTTGCACACCTCACACGCCTCGAGTCTGGGCAAATGTGAAGTACCTCGGCATAATGAATGCAAATCGAGTCTAACTGGATACCCAGTCTCGCGCAGAAATTGCTTCGATATTCCCTGAACTCACGAAGTCTCTTACGGGTATTTCATGGCGGCAGTTTGAAATGCCCGCATTGTTCCTAGAACATCCCCACCCCGAGCATTCCTGGAGAGACAAAAACACTCTGGAAGTCGTTTTGTCAGTTCCTTCTGTTTTACCCCATTGTTCACTGATCGGGTGGTGTCAAATATAGGGAATGGAATTATCGATACGGACCCGAAGTACTTGTACGTAGCGATTCGCATGTCATAACGCACGACAAGAGGCCCCCCGATAACAGTGATCTGGTAGCACAGGTTAGAACTCGTCATATTTGTGAGGCTTGCGTCCTGATTTCAGATCTAGGTGGAAGAAGGCGAGTCTGTCAAGGATGCAGTGCCCTCCTTCACCCCTATCAAAAGCGACCATCTCCAGTTCAATTTCTCATCGTTCACCACACCTCTGGCTGTAGGATCCGAAGGTGGGCTCGTTCGAATTCTTTTTGTTCTGTAACTTATATTACGAAAAGTGTTGCCATCCGATACCATTGCTATGCCACAGTCACCCACGTTAGCTCCAGTGCCGGTGCTAGATCCACTATCGCCAACGGTGTTGTCTCCACCTCTTGTTCCAGAAGACGATATACCAATGGTGTCTTCTTCGGCTCCTCAAATCCAACCCCGAATACCTGAACAAAGGCCATCTGAGATTGAAACCTTAGATCAGTGTCGCATGGACCAAACTCCCTTACTTGTTTTCGTATCTCGAGAAAGCGGGCTCCTACCACTGCAACTGGCTCCCGAGTACGCATGCTGTTGCTTGGGTTTATTTGTCATATCTGACCTGAACGTCAGTTTTTTGCTCGTTTTACTGGTCACGTTTGTTGATCTTCCTGCAGGTAGATATAAACAACACAGTCGTAGCTATTTCCAAGGCTCAGCAGTGCGAACGCGTACGATGGCGCCTTACCTTGGAATGGGCACCGGGAGGTGAAGAAGGGTTGTTGGAAAATATCAATGAGAAGTCGCACCCATGGTGGATTGATCCTGCCGAAAAGGAGGCTGGCTCACTGAAAACATCCAGAGACATGAACACCCTCTATTTCAGCTTTCTGCCTTTGGACCTCCTGGCGAGCTTCAAACCCAGCGAGTGTTTTCCAAGAGGCTGGTACTGCAGAGACTGCGGGATGCTTAATGCGCAGAGGTGTTTTCGACACCAGATCTGCCAGAGTTCCACGTGCAAAGTGATTGTTTCCCGCAACTAGCATTATCGAACCTTACTGATTATGGCGGCAGCGTAAATTGGAGCGGGGAAAAGCAACGACCAATGCTGATGCCCTGATTTGCCACATTGATCCGCTACAAGCACTTCGAGGACCACACCATCGTTTGCCCATACGGGATCCTCTCGATTGTGCACCTTCGTCAGTTGGCAAAATTGATTCTTCGTGGGACGACACGATGCGGAATTTGACGTATCAAGTCAACAGTGGTGTGAGAGTACAACACATCTTCACCGGTAACCAAGAGATATTGCAACAGGATGCAACAAAACTACTCCTCGACATACAGAAAGATGTTATCCTTTCCCGCAGTGACCTACATAGTATGTATCCTTGTTGCTTGACTTCTAAAACGTGCGAATTTTTGGTCTCAGGCCCTTATTTTACCTGGTCTACGAAACTTGATCACGGAAATATCTGCTCCGGGGATCCAGCCGGACAACCTGAAATACCTAGACTTGTCTTCGACATCCAGGATATCTTGCTTCACTATATGCAAGCGTACGGCGAAGTCGATGATGCCAACATTAACCATATCATGATTCAGGCATGGGTCACTCCGGGCTCGAAACGGGTAAGCCAGAAAGGACACTCGATACTGTTTTTCCCCCTCAAAAGCGATTAGGGTGCCGTTTTTAACGCGAAGAGCCACGTTGTCACCATCATTTGTCTAGGTGCCGAAGTCGTCATGAATCTAGTACCCAAACGTGGTTTTACGGAGATCCCCATTGAAAGTGCGGAGGACTGCATGGAGATTGATAGCGAGCGGATATTAAGTGCGTCACAGCTGGCGGATGATGGTTGTTCGGAAACTCTTGGGTCGGCAGCAGTAATTGTGCCAGACGATTGCCGCCAAACTGGCGGTGACCCTGACGTCACGAATCAACCTGACCCAGCGAGCCTTGCTTTGGGGGAGGCATCTGGACCGTCAGGTAATGTAGGTGATGCCAAGGCAGCCAGAAAGGGGAAGGGTTCTACTGGTGGCAAAAAGAGCAAGCCAGCGCCCTTGGAACTTTCCATGACCCTAGTTCATGGTGATGCGATCATTCTCGAGGGAGATGACTTTGAGGTGAGGGCATCACGCGACCGGGTTTAATGTACTGCTGACCTGAGTACGTTAGTACCAAATCAAGCGCAGCGGAACTACGATTCGTGAGTATTTTGAGTTGGAAGCTTTGGTTTCTAACTTAAATGACACGGCTTGGCTAGTTCTCATTGGGTCTTATGAGTGATCGGCACGGATCGGTCGGTGGTTGTCTTGGAAGTTTCAGATCTGAGGTTGACCAAATATTAAATATTGTCATTATGCGATAGTCTCTTGTTCTCGAGTCGTTTATTATGAAGGAGGGGGTCCTTCGTCGTGCATCGTAGTTAGAGCGCTAGAGCGAATCCGAAAGCAGCAATCAAATCTCCCAAACGCTTGGACTGGCTGGCGCCTGCTGAGCATAATTCTTCACAGCAACCAACCTCCAAGAATTATGGCTAAAACATCCACATCTACAGATGCACAAGACCCAAACTGGGGAAGAGGTAAATGCTACGTCGCATTTCCCTGAACAGAAGTTGAACTTTTGCGCACAGTACTAATTTGCGGTGGGACGGACTGGTGAGCGAGTCCAGAGCGACAAACTAGTCATTTGCGTTCGGGTATTTATGAATGGATGTTGTGCGCTTTTCACAGGCCGAAACTGGGGAGGAAAGAACGTGGTGGAAAAGGAGAAGGCAATCCTGATGCGTGCGTCGTTCCCCAGCCAGCATAGCTACATCAACTCAAAAACAGTTTTCTATATCCCAGACCAGACCTCCTCGAGCCCCATATCCTCCGTTCTCTCAGCAATATCAAAATTGCTTCCATACACGCGTCATGTTGCGGGTGTCACTTTATTCTTCTCGACGTGGATGGCGCAGCGTGGATGTTTGGGCGGAATGCATCTTCTGCGCTTGGCGTGTCAGGAGAGGACGCGATATCAATATCCGAAGACACTCCGCGACGCGTGCTTCCGACGGACTTGGGTGCAGAAGAAGGCACTAGATTCGTGCAAGCGGCATGTGGACGTAGTCATTCCTTGTTAGTAGGCGACGATGGACAGGTCTGGTCTGCGGGTGCGAATAACTTGGGTCAGGTGAGTCGTGCTTTTAGTTCGCGATTTTTGTTGTGTAGGTTGACTGGCTGGGGTATGTCAGTGTGGACATCCAGTCGCTGCGCAGATTCCCGCGTTCGAAGCCATTGAAGGGCCTTTTCTCGATGGTGAAAGTGAAAGACTGCACGTCATCAAGGCAGCAGTGGGCATAACGTTTTCCATTATACTTACCGATGATGGCAAAGGTACGTACCCCTTAACATATTCCGTTCCTCTGCTAGCTGACGCCCCTCAGTCTTTTCTTTTGGCAGCGGGGAGAAGGGACAGTTGGGAAATGGTAGGACCGGGGAACATATTATTACCGGAAACAAGACAGCGTTTGACATTGAGACGGAGCCTGGTGAGCTTCGACACTCATTTGGCAACATCACTAACTGATCTGTTGATAAAGTACTCGTGAAAGGACTTGACGATAAGACTATCATAGACATCGCGTGCGGACCGCAGCACAGTGTAGCCCTCGATTCCCAAGGGTAGGTACCATCTGACTCAGTCATACGTCACTCAAGTGATATTAGCCTCGTGTACGTGTGGGGTTATAACGGCTACTGTCGGCTTGGTCTGGGCAACCAACAGGACGTCCTCATCCCTAAAGTAGTTCCAAATGTATGTGTTGCTTCTGTTGTCCCTCGTGAACTAGCGTTGAAATAGCTTAACTTAGTTTGCCGGACCGAATGAAATAACAATGGGCGCTCATATCATCGCCGGCCCTTCGAATACCGTGGTTCTAGACAAGCAACAATTGTATTGGATGGCCGGAAAGGTCCGTAAATGTCAGACAGTCGTGTATTATTTCTGATCCTTTTGCAGTGGAAGAATAGCGGCGAAGGTGTGCATTAACTGTCAGCTCGGTTCATTTATACCTTCACTTAGCTAACTTGGGTAGGATCCTCTGGCTCACCATACTCCTCATTTAGGTTTATCCAAGATCTAATGTAAGATTTCTGCTTCTTGCTTTGCTTGTTGATTTACGAATATGGTACTTTTCTTCAGGGGTTGCAAAATATCTGGCGGCAGTTGCGGTGGAGTGACCCATTTTGCTCTCACGACTGATGACGACGGTGGTGTCATGACAGTTGCTTGGGGGCAAAATGCGTCCTACGGTAAGTAAAAGAAGAATCTGCATGACTGATTTAGCCTGAATGAGGACTGCAAGGTGAACTCGGCCTAGGACCCGATGAACCAAAAAGTGCCACAAAACCCACTTCCCACCAGCCTCTAGCCGGGATTGAGGTTATAAGGTGAAGCATTCTCTGCTCGCAGGTTGGTACAGTGTTTATGTGACCCCATCTAGCGTGGCAGCCGGTCAACACACCACCTTGTTTTTGGCAAAACCAAGTGCTAAATTATCTGATCTTCCACGTCATCCCCTTGAGGTCGACGCCCCTGAACTCTGTATAGTCTGCGACAAGGATAACGGGGACGACGATCCTGCTTTGGAATGTGACAAGGTTGGTTATAGCCATCTTAACTTTTGATGACAGTGTTTACGAGTTTGGATCAATAGTGCGACCATCCGTATCACCTGGGTTGCCTTGATCCTCCTCTGGAGGCCATTCCAGAAGGTGAATGGTTCTGCCCTAAATGCGTCGATGAGCTGGGTGCCCTTTCAGGTCACAACTCCAAATCGTCCGGAAAAAAGGGCACCAAATCGTCGCCGGAAACCAAGGGGGGCACGAAGAGGAAGGCAACTTCGTCTACGAAAGAAGGCGGTAAGCATCCGATCGATCTTTCTGTGACCTGCTGAACCCTGACGCCTCTTCGTAGCTCCTAAACGTAAAAAATAAAGATGCGTGGAAAATATGCAGGACCCAAACATACTACACCCGGAACTATACCTCCTCTGGAAATGTTCTTTGTGTACTACATTGACTATTCTCGGATTCTCGGTGTAACGTTTAACTGGGTCTTATCGCTCTCAATGTTATCTACTGATCTGAAGTGTACATAGTCTTTTCATATTCACCATCTTATCGTGGTTGCGTTGTATTTTGTTTTATATGTAGATATTAACTCCCCTCGGTGTCAGATAACACTGTAGACACCGGGAATACTCCACTCTTCATTATTTGTGCGATGACTTATGTGAGGACTGCGTGCGACATTTTATGACTGTTATGCACATAATGCGGCGGTGTGGCTACTGCTAGTGTATATGAATCCCTAGCTAAGTACTGATAATGAAAATAGCTCGAGAAAGAAGATGGTACACCTGACTCCCGCGGATTCCAATCGAAGGTTGTACTTGACGTTGCCGTGTGACTTATCTCATTGCAATTTGCATATATCAACTTGTGTAACGCTGTCCTCCAGGTGGAGTAAAAGTTACTTGTGACAGGTTGGGTCTCGCCTTCAAATCGCCTGCAAGTCTCAGGCTTCGAAGCCAGTGATAAACCGCGCGCTTCTCTTCGGACTCCGACCCAGAGTCACGGTAACTTTGACATCTCTAACGGTATTTTGTGATGTCGGGTCTTTGATGTGATGAGTGTCCTGTACTACTTGCAATTAGCAAGTCTTGGGGTGCATGCATCACTCACCTGCATGTCCGCGATAAACACAGCGTTTTCGATTTTCTATTGACAAACGGTATACGGATGAAATTTATAGTCCTTCGACTTCCTGGCGTTTCCCGGAGTTCCGTCACAGTGGCGCCTACCTAATGCATGTTAGCGCTTGAAGTCAACACAGCAGTAAAGAGACATAGAATGATACTCATGGCATCATCAGTCAACAGCTAATGGGACTGGTCACCTGTGCATCCCAAGGCTCGCCGTTAAATCGTAGTAGGTGGGGGGACTGCCGACACCAACGCTCATGGTGTACTGTATGTATACCACGTTTGTGGCCGGGATAGTCTTTGGGCCACTGGTTGTCTCTAAGAACGACGCTCGGGCACCATCAGCGTGTGGAGAGCCTTGAAGGTACGACCCAGTACGCTCAAGCTTTGTCAATGGGATGGTGACCGAGGCCCATGAGGTAGACCTGCTGGCCGTGATGAGAACTGCAAACAAAAAGGCGGAGAATGATCGCATGACTATGAGGGAAGTTTCTGTCTGATTGCATGAATGAGGCTGACAGTCCATTTACACTAGAAGTATGTGCTCATGTGCACCGATAGGACGTGCGACGAATGCAAAATCCATATAGCCTTCAAAGGACGTACGACAACAATTGAATAGCAGCAATGCCATGTGAACCTGCTGCCTCAGTACATGAGTACTGTGGCATAACAGAGAATCCGGCATTGCATACGTCTCCGCTAGGGCCCATCGCCAGATTTTCCGAACAGATCAAGGAAGAAATTTTGTTTGAACGGCCTGCTGGATGCGAACACCACAAAGCTCACTAGATGACTGGTCTCCCCTAAAGGCGTTTATAACGAGCGCGGGAACAACGAGGAGTCTAGAACGACAAAAGATCTCAGTGTCTTGGACGAAACTCTATTAACGGTGCGTCTACCTAGAACGACAAAAGCTACAGCTAACGTTAGACATGATAAAACTCTAGGTGACTTTTTAGAACGTACATCTCAGTGTCTTGGACGAAACTGAGATGCGTATACGATACTGCTACTGGTCTTATAGTGAGTGCGTCAGGAACTTGAATATATAAAAGAGAGACTGAAAATATTCTAGGACGCGAGCCGATGTCATGCATCGCTCGCCTATGTCCATTTCGGCTTGAGCTCGTACCTATCATCTCCCCCTCGTACCTATCTCGGATCCTTCGGCTTCCCTCGACTCGGATCTTTCGGCCTCGGACTCCAACATCCCCCAGCCAGGCCATGTACTAGAAAGACGACACCTGCTCCTTCTTGATACAAGCATCAGGGAAACGTAATTCATTACAGAGTGCTACAGAGCGCTCTGTAGCATTCTGTAACACAATCCAACCCGCTGATGAGGTGTCCGAAAGAGACTGTGCCAACTCAACAGATTGTTGGTATGAACCGTTGCATTGCGGCGTCGGTAATTGGGAAAAAATATACATGATTACAAGAATAGTGGGACGTGGGCCAGGCCGCAGGCATGGAAGGCTGCCAGTGCGATATACCCACGCTAAGAGAATTGATATTGGTACGATACCGTTTGCCACGTCGGAAGCGCGACGACACCTGGGCCCGCGGCGCGTTCAAGAAGCTGGAGTTCTGCCATCTGCCAACCTCCCATCGCATGAGTAGTTCAAGCGTGATAATAAATTTCTTTGGGGTCCTAGCCATCATGAGGGATATCTCAAGTCGATAATGGTCGAGGACGCGAATTGTCCGACCATCTGAAGTCCTGTATACCATGAGACTGCTAAGACTGACACCGCGATGAAGGACTCCGTATTTCCAGAGAACGACGACCTGTTGTCACGGTTACAGTGTCGCACAACTTGAATAGACTAGAAAGAACACAAAAACCCCCACCGGCCACCGTGTGCTGGACCCGGCTCTATCCCTGCGCTCTGGAGAGGATGAGGGCCAAAGACGCTCTGGAAGGAACGAAGACCAAAGGCGCTCTAGGAAGCACGAAGACCAAGGACGCTCTAGGGAGCGCGAAGACCAAAGACACGCTAGGGAGAACGAAAGCCAAAGATGCTCTACAGAGCTGAGAAGGATGATGATGCTACAAACCTGACCCACCTACATAACTTTAGGTATTTTCTCGATGAAAGGAGCAATTACGTATTCCTGAGCTCCCTCTTCGGGCCCATTCGTGACGAGGGTAGGGCATGGAATACGATGAAGGTGGTCAATCAATTAATCACCGACCAAGTACTCAATGAACCAGTCGAGCGGAACTCTGCGGGCCCTGACCTGAATTTCCATATCAAGGCCCTATATCGGTTATTAATCGATAGCTTTATGCCAGTTGCGGGAAGTCGAGTCAGAAGAATAAATCAATCATAGCTGATGCAGTACATGATGCATGAGGCATAATATTGGTTGTAAACTGATTTCATACGTCTACATCGCAAGATCACATTTCTGCCCACATCACCGGCCCCATCACGATACCTATAGTCCATATCTATACCATGGGAATCAATCAATATGTTCCAAAATACTTATTAAATGATCTTACGATGTTCAGCGCTTTAACCAAAAACAACGGGTATTCGTAAAATTGCGGAGCAGATTTATTCCCAGGTCTAGGATGGGTGAACAACACCCAGATGGAGTATACCGCTATGGCGATCGAATTACGTGCCAGCAGTGACGGAGATTTCAGGATCCTGGGGATTCCAGAACCAGATCAGCACAATCGTGACAATTATCGATGTATTTATTACTGACCCGGCTGCTAATGACATGGGTTCGTCGGAATACTTGGCACCTTTCCCGAAAAATTTGAATGCTCCTTCCTGCATAATGTCAAACGCCTCGCCTACGATCATAAGCCTCCAAGCATTCGACGGCTAGTATTGACGTACCATGGGCGGCAAATATCCCAGCCCAGCTCATGCTCATGGTATTGATGGTGGATGCGAGTGGTTTTCTCATGTAGTGCCACTTCCGGAGGACAGCTGAGATTTCATCCCAGTTGCCAAAGCTCTCGACGTGGGCCAGAAGATCAGAGAGAATGACTACGTCATTCAAGGCGACCGTCATTCCACCCGCAGTTAGCGGGTGACGCATATTCAATGAATCTCCCAGCAGAAACACGCCTGCCTTGCTACGTCCTCCCTGCTTTGTGGGTGGAAGATAATAATGCGGTGCTCGTCGTACACGCGACGTTTCTAGAGCATTGAGAATAGGTGCGCGGATCGACGATGGAAGCTGAGGAACGATGTCGTGCAGTATATGCTCCTGCAATATTGATGGTAAGTGGGGGCAATCACGACCGGACAAAAAGGCAGAATTACGAACCTTGAGATCTGGCGGCGACTCCTTCAATTCGACCAGCATCCGATGCTCATTGTTGGGGAGCTCAAAAAGGACGACCGGTCCAGCGCGTTTCAGTACAATCATAGTGGCATACTGGGGCACTGCCAGCTTCAGGTCTTTCAAAATCAGACCTGCCAAGTAACCCCTATGTGAAGGCTCATATAGCATGCTTCCGAGGACGGCAGTTCTGAACTTGGATGTGGAGCCGTCCGCGACAATGACGAGGTCAGCAAAATATGACTCTGGCTGACCACCTGCTTTGGAGGCACGAACACCTATTACGCGATGCGTGTCCTCGTTCTCGATGAGACCGAGTACTGTGATCTCGATCACGTCGACATTGGGCGCCTGCCGTGCGCGGTCGCGCAAGGCCATGACAAACGCTCCATGCTCAAAAGCTCGCGCGTCATGGCCTTCAGGGAACGAGGCGCAAATGCCCTGCTCTCCTCGCAGAACGTGATAGCCTAACAAAGAAACAGAGCCAAGATCCTCGAGGCATGACTCCAGACCAAGCTGCTTGAGCGCGGTGACGCCGCCAGGCTGGAGCAATTCGGCGACGATGCGGTCTGGCTTCGACAAGGAACGCTCAAGTAGAGCTATCCGCAAAGGAGCACGACGGTTATCACATGTCTTTGTGGCAAGAGCATGGGCAAGAGCTGGGCCTGCTACACCGGCACCAACGATGAGTATGTCGTAAGAAGAGAGCATGGCAGGATGGACAAGTATGATAGGTGAGGCTCACCTGGTATTTATCAGAGAAAAGCCTTGTCACATAGATCGTCTCTCTTTGGGTAATATCTGCGCCAAGCCAGTGAGTAGAACAGTTCAAAAGTATTCACGACAGACAACGTGCAGATCTTACTATTCTTACCTGACGTGACTGATGATCATCCGATACATATTTATAGCACATGTGTAGTGCACATAAATCATATCAGAGCGATGCATTTAAGTTCAGGGACACCGAGTTGCGGGAATCTGTTATACACGTTAATACCGGAAGGTGGAACCCAGTAATGTCTGACTGTGTTGAAAGTAGCTGGGCTAGTTGAGAAATGTTTATTTTAGTGGTTTATGACAAAAGCACCGATGAGTCATGATCCTGGATACGAAACAGTTCAATTAGCGCATTTACAAAGCACAGAAACAACGAAGTAAGCAGGAACATGTCGAAAATAGTATCAAAGTGCATCGAGATGCATCGAGATGAGGGGGAACGGGACTAGGCTTGAATTACGAGTAATAGTCTTGTCTCGTCAACCTAGAAGCAATCGATTAGAACAGTGATGGGAATGACTACGAACTAACCTGCGAATTTTCTGATTGTAGTTCTTAATTAAGTGGACGGATAACTGTGAACGAGGAAACTGAAACGCGTACCTTCCACTAGCGCTCTTAGCTTGGAATCTGAGACTGCCGGAAAAAAATGTAGTTGGTGTCAGCCCAAGACACAAGATAATAAAACTGTACAGACTTGTATAGAGAATGGCGGCGGGGGCTGAGAAGCCTGAGAAAGCGACGCCTTCAAACCCATGTCTTATTATCCTCAGGGAGATGGCGCTGCAGGCCTGGAGGTACACACCAACCCATCAATGTCACGGACTCACGGAAAACACCGCGAATGGTCCGTTTTTGGTCCTACAAGCATCGCTACTAGTAGAAGAACACTTCTGCCCCAGGCTTCGAAGAAGAGAAGAGCACGGATGGTACGAGTCGATTGTGAGTAAACTGAAGGAGCTGCCGACCCTGCAAGAAGACACGTTTAACTGCAGTTGATGTTGCTGAGCGAGATAAGATGGCACTCCCACGCTATGTCTTGGTGTGATTTAGATGTAAACCGCGGAGCAGAGTTCCATGTTTTTGTGTCATTGACCCATTGCAAGTGCCAGTGTTTCTGATTCGGCGATATGCGCTACGTTTGGGTACACTTAATTATGTAAACGTTCCTAACTAGCTAGGCCTCGAGGCGGTTTACAATTGTGTGAAGCCCGGACGGCGGCCATCTTGCTAGTTCTGCCTGTTCTATGGGGGTTCCTTGCGACATCACTGTGGCCCAAATAACAACTGACAGTGCCACAAACGCCAGTTGGGAGTCAGGGAAACGGTCAATGCAGATAGAGACTGTACAAACAACGTATGGTGGTGTCTCAAGACTTTGTTTGAAGTACAATCGAACCGGGATCATTCTGAACGTGTCGACGAACTAATTCGTCCTAGTCTGAATCAGTTGCCTTTTACAACTATACAGACGGGGATAGAATAACCTCTACATAGAAACATCAAAATACTAGAAACGTGACGGTACTGATCAGTGACACAAGATATGAAAGGGCAAACATACCGGCACCTGGCATATCAGATAACTCGTCCCACCTCGGTCCTATACTTCGCTTCCGAGTCTGACAAGATTCTCAAACGTGGGGCAACGTGAAAAATCTGCCTAGAAGCAAGCCATACATCGTGTATTGCAGAGAATCGATATAGGATTAGCCAGAACAGAGCATTTCCCTTGTATTCCCCTTTATCATAATATCACTCCGAATTGACTCCGAACAAAGCTTAAGTATGGCGTGTGCGGGTGGCGCAGGACGAGATACAGGGAAACAATGCCTACCAGGGATGCGCACGGAAATCATCTCCGAGATCACAGGCTGGGTCAACAGCACCGGAAACGATGTTCAGTGTGTGTCCTGGCTATCTGGCCTGCAAGCAAGGGCAGATCAACCATTGCCAACACGATCACTGACTGGTTCAACGTTCTGGGATGGCTCGGTTCATGTTACTGCTTTGATCACCCACGAGATGCTGACTGTCGTCAAGAAAGGATTTTTTCTACCATCGCGGACGACCGTGATTTGGACTCGGAGATGAGGTGGGCGGCAGTCAAAGATGCGAGTTGGCTCAGGATCACAGTGGATATCCAGCAGTGGGACAAGTTTCTCATGGAACCACTGGGAAAGCTCTCAGGGTTAATCATATCGTCATCGTGATAGACGCACTAGACCAGAGCGGCAAAGTCGAGACTTAGCTCCGCCTTCTCCAAATTCTTGCGGGAAAACTAAGTGTTAAACAAATCACCGAACTCCCAGCCAACTTCTGGGTTATCTTCACTTCTCATCCCCTTCGGGACATCGAAGCTGAACTTGCAGGTGTTCAGCGTATTTGACAGCGTATTTGGCGGATGTCCATGAACGTCGTTTTATCATCCACTACAGAGCGCGACATCCGTACTTACATATCGAAGGAGCTAGAAGGGCTTGCAAATTTTTGGGACAGAGAATTCACAACCCTCGCTGAAAATGCTGATGGCATTTTCCAGTGAGCACGTCTTGCCTGCAGATACGTTAAGGCGCCCCGGTCCTACAGACTTGTTACGTCCCATGATTATGTTGAGCAGGAAAACGTTGTATGATATGTATCAATTTATTTTGATAGAGGTCATACAAAAGGCACTCACCGCGTCTCAGCACAAACAACTAACAAGATTTTATTCTGTGATGGGACAAATCCTTGGCGCAGCTGAACCCATCGTTTTGGAATGCCTGAATGTTATGTGGAGCCATTTTCTACACACGAGTGAGTATTGCGAAGTGCAAATCATGATAGAACACATGGTATCCCTCCTCAGCGGCACCACATGCATCTTTCCGCGTTTTCCCGACGAACCAATCATGCAGTTTTTCGTTGACGTATTAAAAGAACGACGCGACCTTGCTTTCGCATCACCTCGAGAGATGGAACATGGGCTTTCCTGCAATATCTGTTATTTAATTCCGAAGATATGTCAGCAACACCCTAAGTCCGTTGTTATAGCTCTGATGACGATCCCGTAGAAGGGAATAAGATAGATTGCTGGTTACAAGACTGCGATGGTAGAATAAACAAGGTTGAAAACAGGAGACATAACTATCGCCGAACGCAGGATAACTCAAGTTGAAAGTCCGCTAGTTCCGGAAACGGTCGGACCGTACAAGATGCCGTGGTTGCGAGAACGAGTTGAAAAGTGCATCTCCTATGTTGAGAGAACTGGGTCACTGGGAAAGAACGTAGTTCATTGCGTACAGTACAACATATGTATGGTGACAAGAGCATCATGATGCATACAAGGATATAAGGTATGGAAGAACATGCGAAACTTCAAGAACAAATGGAAATGAGGAAACGGACGGGGCGAAGGACGAGCAAAGCAACAAGTGATACGAAAGATCACCCTTCAGTTTCATTGAGAATATTAGGCACGACGTACCAGATGGATCTAGTGAGATGATAGGCTCGTTCTCCTTGAAGATATCTTCGATGATTGGTTGACAATTGGATGGCAGGAAAAGGATTAAGGGTTGCGAGGTACGGACCACGATTCGATCAGTACACAGGCCTCGTCTTCACTCCCATTGCCTGTCTCAACGTACACCAGCACCGTCCATCACCTTATTCTTCGCCACTGCTCCTGTAACCTTCAATGCCACCGTATACCGCACGGCGTGTTGTTGATCTTTTCTCGCGTAGAATGAGTTGGCTCATCAGTCGAATGAATAGTCAAATTTAAGTTCTAAGACTCCTGTAAGTTAACGATTTACAAAGCTAAGAGGATGGGTGAACTCAAGATGACGTGAGGACCAGGCGAGAAGTGACAGGGACGATGTTATACTTTGGCATTAGTCAATGCAATCGTCTGTAGTTGCCATCAACGCCTTGAGGCCCGCCCAAAAATCGTGCACAACATGATCATTTTGCGCCGCACCGAATAGATGAACTAGAACTCAGGCTTGGTACCACCTATTGGTACAGATGAAGGCTTCTAGTCCAATTTGGGGCGGACGAGGTGACGAGGTAATTATATCACTATGCAGTCAGATAGCTGTACAGGTCATCATTAAAGACAGACTTTACATCCTGAAACTGTCATACCTTGGCAAAGAGCATGACGATGGCGTGAACAGTAACTTCTCGAATGGCAGCAAATATGTCGGAGAAAGTGGCCTGCTGCACGAGGTGTGAGTTGCCTTCCAATGAAAACATACCCAATCCAGCCCAGATCTCATAGACGACTGACCTTGATCCCGCTTTTCGGCGAACCATCGAGAACCGCAATGAATAAGACGTAAATTAAAGGGGAGAAAATGCGACGGGAGGCTTCGGCGCATAGTCACTATAGGACGATTCGAATACCATAGAGAGAATGTCTTATACACTCACTAACTCAGTTGGAATCCGTCCCGGCCAATACATCGCAGCCGAATGAGCGCAGCCGAATGTGCGCATCCTTCTCCGACCAATTCCATTATGCCGATGACCAATAGACCCTTTTTTTTGACTCGGTGATGCGAAGCTTGGGTTGAATGAATTGCATGAAGAGCCGAGAATATGGAACTTCATCTGCAAGAGAGTTAAAGTGGTGGATGAGGCTGCTGATATGTATAGTAGAGGCTTCAACGGTAGGATTGAAAACGACATGAGAAACCACGTACTGGATCGGATCATAAAAACGAAAAAGTGATGATGCAGCCCAGGCCACCCCTTAAGCTTTATGTAAGGACAAACTATCCTTTCCTGACTTCTGGGGCTGGATTAATGCGTCTGCCAGGCATGCCAAGTTCGTCCATGCACCAGACACGGGAGACAGTGACACGGCGCGTACTTCAGACTGCGCAAGGCACACCAATATTTCGAAGCTCACATCGTTTAAGATGTGCCGTATACTTCTTCGGACACAATATCTATGCATTACCGTAAGTCAGCTGGGAGCGCGTGGGTACGAAATCGCATACTACTGAGTAGTAGCCGCCGGAACCTGGGTGACTCTCTGACAGTACTCTCATCAAGGGTGGCACCATATGCCTGGCAATGTGAAACCATTAGTGATACGTAAACTATATGTACTAAAACGAATGGATTTGCTTCACTTCCTAAACACCACTGATGCATTTTTCGATAGGTATGAATGTAGGTGCGCAACTCGACAGCTGCATATTGTCCTCCCCGCAAAGGTGTTTGTCAGCGATATCCCTCGTTCCTGCATTTGACATAGAGTCGAACGGGGTAGACACTTCAGTCGACTCGACCCCCAAGCCGGAGGGACCCGTTGGACATGCATCGGAATCATCAAAAGGTCTAATGTCATCAAGGTCCACCTCGATCGTCAGAGTCCACCGACTTTGATCATTAATGTCACCCTTCTGGGATTCTTGAATTTCATGGAATTTGGCCTCATGCAGAACAATGCGTCCAGCCTGAGAAAGAGAATGAGGAAGAGAACGACTGCTTAAGATCTTGCACTCAACAGCAAACCAAAGGCAAGATAACAGTACGCTAATGAAATTCAGTGAGGAAAGAAACCTGCGGTACATGCAAGACTTACTAAAAGATGATGTTTCCACTCATTTGTGTGTCGATGACGCGCGTGTTGCAGAGAAACATAAAGATGAAGATCGCTGGAATGGTGAGCATACGAACAAATGAGTACACTAAACCTACCCAATATCGCAATGGTCGTGCAGCTACCGTCGCGGACCGCAAGCTTGAGCCAAGCACGAGGAGCTTCTGACCAGCCGGATGAGTTCCCGAAGAATCTCCATAGCATTGTAGAAAGGATGAACATGAAAGTTACAATGATTGAGACGCTGGTTCTCAACTCGGCGATCAGATATACAAGGGGTGAGAAAATCCTCACCCGACATAGATCCTACTGTGATAAGGCGAGATTATGACACAAGTGGGGGAATAGCGAGTGCCAATTACAACCAATCGAGCATTGGCTGCCATGGCAGCAAACTGTGCGCCACCGAAGATGATCAAGAGTGCACGGATAGATTTGCCCTTTCCATACATCTTGTTCACTGCAATGGGGGCGAATAAGCAGTCACCCAGAGTAAGACCGAAAGCCACGTACCCCGCAGCATGAGTAATGACTCCACAGATAACACCAGACACTGGGTCATCGTGGTCTGGTACCAGTACCATGCTCTGCAAGCGAACGGACCATTGGGAACTCCCGAGAGCATTCTAAATGCAAACCAGATGTTGAAGCTAGCGACAGGGGTGAACATGCGACCTTGAGCTGCCGAACTGCCCACCTTGATCCAGCTAAACCAGCATATCTGATCACCACGTATACTTTGGCTTCTGTGGTCTTCAAAAATCGCCTGTTCGCCATAAAAATGCTCGTCAATATTCGTTTATCAATCCACAAACAAATACTCACGGCCAGACTAGCCGAATTTCTTCCTTTATAAACCAAAGGTACTCGAGGCCCATGAACGCAGTCAATGTCGCTGATGAGTCTAAATCAAAGAATGTCCAGACAGCGATCGGAACGCACTTGTTAGTATAGCAATGTTGCGTGCAACAGGATCGATGGCGGAAGGCAACATCACTTGCGCAAGCATGCACCGGTAACGTCAGTAAAGGAGCGACTAAAGTTGAGAAAGGAAGGATAGAAAAGTGGCAAAAGTCAGAAACTGCCTCACTGTAAAGTTGGACGGTCGAACTATCAAGTAATTGGTGAAGATATATGTGTTCGTGAATGGGCCCTGACCCTGTCGGTCCGCCGACTAGTGGCATGCCATAAGTGCGCGCGCTAGACTTGAAGCTTGAAGCCGAAGAACCTCATGTTTTTAATATCTAATTATCCGATCCAGTCGGCTAAGCCCAAGGCTTGCAGGTTGGGGTTAAACTATGTACTAAAACCGTGAAACTTTACTTACTTTAAGTTCGAGTCACGACGTGACTGTGCTGATCAGCTATTACTAATTAGCTTTGGGATTTCCAAAGGATATGCCATTTGCTGCTTACAACAGTGATTCCTGCCCTTGAAAATTATAGTTTCTACCCCTTCCGAGTCGGCCTGTCCGGCTTGATGTTGTAATGCTAGCGCACACAATGTGGGGTCTGAGTCGGCGGATGAACATGCTTGAACTGTCGAGGACATGCGGCAAAAATGATGTCTCCAGTCACCGCAATGGCCCAGGGTCGGCAATCAGGATAGTATTCCACTACGCAACGATACAGGGCCAATTAATCGATTGATTGCCCACGAATTTGATCATTGAAGGCTCTTCAAGATCTCCTTCCGTGACTCTCAGAAGGAAAGAATGAAGGTCCCCAGTGACTCGTGAAAACCCACACGCTTCACCGCCATTATCAGCTGAAGTTCGCGCATCTGGTTTGATTGATACTGTGACACCCAAAATGTGTAACGTAATTCGTGAAAAACATGACCAATGGGACTGGCGGCGTAAGCAGGGTCTAGATGAGAGTCTGCATGGCGGGGCAAGGGGTGGAACTAACCAATAAGGATGACAGTGAGATATTGCTGATGACTCAGTACCTCGGAATCTGACGGCATTTTTTCTTCTCGGCAGATGGGCCACATCCGGATCGGGGTCGTTATTTTCCTAATTGTCCAGTATTGAGTCCGTTCGAAATTATAATTATCAGTAATATTATCAGGTTCTGACACAACCATCAGTACTTGCATGCAGGCGCGTTGCGACTGACCGATTACTCAACAGAGACAGAGACACAAAGACGGTAATGAGCCCCGAGAATATAAAACACGTAAGACCACTGCATGCATACAGCGGATATTGGCAATGCACGGTTAGCTATGGTGATGGCGCCTGCAACATAGAATTACTTGTCATTGTGAGTCTGTGACGATGATCTTTGCAGACGGAACCGAAAAATGCTCTCCATTAATCTTCCAGCAGCCGATCATTCATGCCAGCATCCCGAGGATTAGCCCCAGAATAGAGCCATACGAAAGCCCGGCGGGCATACCCTGAGGATGATAGGGATGACTGCAGGACTATAGAGAACTATTCACCTGCGCCACCCCACGAAGAGTAAGCGTGTTGAGTGATTTTGTCACATTGGTCCACGCACTGAACATAGTGCATCTACGGCAATCCGGTTTAGTCTCGATGCAATAATGTCAGGGAATGTTCTCACCCAAACCAGGTCGACGTTTGTTCGCTTGGTGGAGCTATGCCGCAAGTCAATACATTTCCCGTGAGTGACTGAAAAAAGTATTTACTATGGTCGCCCAGCACCCCATCCATATTGCCCATCCACAAATCGCGTAGTGTGATATATTAACAATCACCGCACCCGTCGCCTGCGAATGCCGGTAGGTACGGTGGATGCTACATTTAAATGAGTCATGACATTGGCTAATGTAATGGCATTCAGGTCTTACTCGTACGACCTTACATTGAGTGAGTGTTTGCGCAGAAATTTGTGCATGGGCCAAACTTGCCCAATACTCAATACCGCAATTGCCCCGCGGTAACCACAAACGTCACGGTCATACTGCAGAAAACACATATGATTAACGTTAACATCGAGGTTTTTTAGTTTTTTTGTATGTGACTCACAAAACCACCAACAATAGCGCCACAGCTCCACCTTTCCCCATCAGCACTACAGCCGCAGCCGGTGTGGCGAGTCCCGCACTTGTCTGACAGAAAGAATGGGTATGTCGGAAACGAAGGATCAAGTAACGTACGTAAACTTGGCGTTGAGAAGGCGGCGTACGAAACCTTACATTGCTTTGAAGCGCCCGGGCATTCAAACCGAGGCATGATCCGAAAGCCCAAGGAACGGTAAACTAAGAGGAACCACCAAGGGCATCTGTGACATTGTGGTGAGTGTTGCATCATTCGGCGGATGAAGGGATGTAAATACATAAACTTTAGTTATTCCTTTGAGGGTGACTTGCGATTGCCTTGAGGTTGATGAATGCATTAGTTCATGATTGTAGTGCAGATATATATTATTTACCCTTTGCCAGTAGCCTGCGCGCCATGCCAGAAGACTAAACACGAGGTAAATCTATAATATAACATCCTGATCACAAAACACGGCGGCGAATCGCGCTCCGAAGACAATACCCTGAGAGGAATGAACACGGAAAGATGTGACAAAGTAAATCAGCCAATGCCATCCACCTGATTTGACTTCATGGACCATATAATTTCCATTTGCATGCTGGGGACAGGCACATCAATTACAGCTTGTGTGAGCAAGTCATATATTCGAGCCAAGCTAGCAATCTCCGACGATAACCCACTTTATTTGCGCAGATTCTCAGTACCACATCCCTGTGACATAAGGGCTTCACCTACTATGTGTGGACGATGAAGGTGTAAATGAAATGACGGCTTGTGTTCAATCACACATAAAAGTGGCACGCAATCCACCGAAAACGACATAGACCACGATGCCGATTGGCAATAGAAAATATGCAGCAAGTATATTCATGCCGGTGAGGCATTCACAGTAGCAGCACCTCCCACTGAAACACGCGTCAGTAACCATCTCAACACGCGGCAAACTCACCTAAGAGAGATCCGCGCACAACAAGAACGCACAAGTGGTAAATACGATATGAGCTACGACACCGAAGCGAGCTTTGACAATCTATAGAAGATTCGACAGGCCAGTCTCACGTGCATTGACACGTACATACCTCCAAGAACGTATGAGTACTGCTCGGGTTCATATTGACTTTGGCAGTCACCATTCTAGACATCGGTACTTGGATAGAACCGCCCGCACCGTACCACCTACAGGAAATTTGATCAATCAAAACTTGAAAAAGTATAACTAGGCACGATCAGCGGGCATTACTCAAGCACATGTTGTGATATATACCAAATGTATAAGCTGCAGTGCTAGATTGAAGAAGAGTTGCGCTCCATGTCCAGGCGCTGATACTGATCATGATGCGCGGACGAAGATGACGTACATGTCGCAGCACACTAACCTGGGGCTAAACCTGGGGCTAACGTGGGTAAATCGGCTACAGTCCTATATGGCTAGAAAGACCGACACACCTTGACACTACGGGGAGCACTCTAGAAGGAGTATCATTATATGACGTGCACAAGCATGATGCGACGAACCGTGAGCTCTTCAGATGAACTTGGGGTGGTTCGGGAGAAGTTGGATTGCCTGAGCCTCGCAGTCAAGCATAGCATGACGAAGGTAAAGAAGAACCCGACTCGAGTCCTACAAGTGAATCCAGAATTTGAACTCGATCGAAATATTGGATAACACGCCGACAGCCACTCCATATCCAATACTCTGGTTTAATCTATGGCGTAAGTGAATGAGCGACTCAAGAGAATGATGATCACGCACCATGATTAGGCTTGAAATCTGTAGATTGAGATATCGTTATAGACACGAAACGAGTAGACTGCAAGAAATACTGCTTGCCTTGATTTTTATCATAGCATCTAAGAATACCGAGAAAGATAAACAAAAGTCATTAGTGTGATGCATTCATTGTTCTTTGTACAACAGGTGCTACCGATTGATAAGCGCGAAACAACGAGAACACTTACAAATATCAAGGAGGGCCGTGTCGTTCTACCGTACTGGTGCATCTTCATCAGTGGACCGGTGAGTTCTTGCTGGCGAATATCAAGGGCCAATGTACGCCAAGAAGGGAGCCCGTGACAGTAACAAAGGGGGGCTCTAGTTCGATGGTCAGGTATAGGTGTCAAATCTGACAGATTTATCACCGGTATTTGCGATCTTGATGTAAGTACCACTGGGCCTTGGTACGTCGGACCTGCGCGGGACGTGAATGCATGCTATACGCATGAAAAACTGAATTTGATCTATGGCCTCGCTGTGTGCTTCAAACATCTCCTTCTAGTCTACGTGAGGCTAAGGTTGGCACTTTTCGACCATCTCCCATACACTGGTCCCAAATCTATGTATGGGTCAGTGGCTTTGTCCGCGTTACCATATACCATGGGTAATATCAGCTCACCTCGTGACAAGATCATTTTGATTGTCGGATGCACTCCTGTTCAAGCGCTTTACTCAGCTTCTGGAGTTGGGCAGTGATTGAAGTATCACTACCCTTGGAGGGTGTACTACGAGCTTGAAAATCGTCGAGAAAATTATTGACGCGAGAAAGAGCGTGTCTGGAGGAGATTGGGACTGATGAAGCGGCTTGCAGACGAGCTGGAGGATGGGCTATATCGTCCATGATCTATAACTTGTTGGCTGGAGTCCGATGAACGCTGGTGATATATTTTAGGCTATATGTTGATGATGATAGTACTAGCTAGGTAAGATGTTCCCATGTGAACGTATCATATTCATGAGATTCTACATTTCTTGCGGTCCTTCCGCCAATCATCTCTCCCGCTTTGCATTGATGGAGTTTGAGAAACGTAGAGGTTTCAATTGGCTAGTTTCTATAGATGCAATGCTACTAGACTTGTTAATAAGTAGTGAAGATTATGAGCAAGTACCATAGGCAGGTGCTTTACCCCACGGCCCGGAAACTTCCGTGTGGGCAATTCATTTCATTAGCGCCAGGCGACGTTTTTGTGGTTCAACCGCGTTCACATCAGGTGGGGAAGCGACAGCTGGCAAGTGCTCTCTTTTTATTCAACACCACTACTTCCAAACGAACCGACATCTGCAACTATGGGAAAATTAACCTCAATGCTAGGTCTCCTCTTGACACACCCTCTTGAGTTCAGAACTCTTGTCCAGTTCTACCTTTACCATGAGACGAAACGCGACATCACGGCTCAACAAGAGCACCCCACGTCAGGCTGGGATCGCACCTCCATGCGCCGCTGCTGGGAATTTCTTGACCTGACAAGCAGAAGTTTTGCAGCTGTCATCAAGGAGCTTGAGGGCGACCTTGCAAGAACGGTAAGGACTTTGCCTCTTTTGTGTTTCTTCTTTGCATGGGTCTCTGCCCGTGTTTTTTGTTCAGTTTTAATCAGCTAATCATTCCTTCCAACCTATCTACATGAATGACCCTTGACTTTCCAGATTTGCATGTACTACCTCATCATGCGCGGCCTGGATACGATTGAAGATGACATGACTATCCCCGACGAGAAGAAGCAGCCAATACTCCGACAATTCCACGAGTTGACAGTAACGCCTGGCTGGAACTTTACAGAGAACGGCCCTGATGAGAAAGATCGACACCTGCTCCTCGAATACCACATTATCGTAGAAGAAGTCAACAGACTAGCACCCGAGTACGTCCATATCTTCAGTCGCGCTCTTCTATCTAACACCTACCGCAGATACAAGACTGTCATTCTTGACATTTGTCAGAAAATGGAGAATGGCATGGCAGATTATGCACATAAAGCCGCAACCAACGGCACTGTTTACCTCGAGACTATTGCGGACTACGACCTCTACTGTCATTACGTCGCAGGCCTCGTAGGTGAAGGCCTTACTCGCATTTGGTCAGCCTCAGGCAAGGAAGCGTCTTTCCTCTGCGATCAACTTGAGCTAGCAAACTCCATGGGTCTTCTCCTCCAAAAGACCAATATCATCCGTGATTTCCGGGAAGACGTAGAGGAGAGACGTTTCTTTTGGCCTCGAGAAATTTGGGCTAAATACGGCTTTAACGAAATGAAAGATATGTACGAGAAGGGCGATGTTGAGCATGCTACATGGATACAAAGCGGCATGGTTCTTGATGCTCTGCGACACGCATGCGACTCTTTGGACTACCTGCGCTTGCTAAAAAACCAGAGCGTGTTCGTGTTCTGCGCAGTCCCCGTTTCCATGGCAATGGCCACATTGGCGCTTTGCTTCATGAATCCAGAAATGTTCCAGCGAAACATTAAGATACGAAAAGCGGAGGCTGCTGAAGTAAGTGATATTCACCTATAATTCATTTAGGTATGCTGATGATATTTCGCAGCTTATCATGCGGTCAACAAATACCAGAGAAGTTGCCCTAATCTTCCGGGAGTACGCACGGAAGATTCACCACAAGGCAAAACCGCATGATCCAAATTTCCTCAAAATTTCAGTGATGTGCTGCAAGGTACTTCATGCGCACCCTGGTATTGTTAGTCTATGACCAAACATCATTATTCAGATCGAACAATGGTATGAACAAAATTTCCCCTCGTTCGTCATACTCAGCGAAAGGGGGTCGACATACGACTCTGCAGACAAGAGAACAGCCGTCTTCAGAGCAGAGGAGAAAAGGGTAGCCGAGCGTCTTGCCGCAGATCCAAGGAACGCACCCTTACCTCAGGACTTCTTTCCATGGGAGCTTGCCGCCTATGTCGTTGGCGCAATGTTGCTTATGCTGGGCCTCAGCGCTCTTATCGTGTGGGTCATGCTTAAGTTCATTCCACAGGCATAAGGTTTGGGATACCAGATTATCGCGTTTGGCATTCTGATCTTGGAAAAATATGTAGTATACCTCTCAAACTTATTGTTACCATTAATGGACTGGGATGCTTTTTGATACCGTTGTTACTTATCTTTGTGCATCCTGTGTTATTTGGTACTAGCTGAATCGGAGTGCTGTTGCATGGGACGAGACTTGTGAGAATTATGAAGTCGAGAAACAAGTAACTGGAGGATGAGACTTATAGTAGATTTTTAACGACTCAGATCGTGAATGACTCAATATATGTATGCTGTAGTACGAGTGCATGGATTACTATCCATCGATAGAGGCGGACCAACGGGAAGGGCCTGTGAATCGATCAATGGTATGCAGCTTGGTTGCGCCGGTTCACGAGATTTTGGAAACGGGTCTAGTTTATGAAGAGTCAATTTGTTCGAAAGCAAATTTCTTGTTCATCAAAGACAGACAAAAGCAGAGACCGTAAAACCGTGCCATACAGTACACTTTACACCATATCATATGTCAGACCACCTCGAGTACAAACCAAGTCTACTTCGAATTCATCATCGCTCGGATGTGTGCTTCTCTCGTTGCGTTCACGACTTCAAACGAGAAGTGAAATGGTTCAGGGTGACTTCGGCAGAGTCAGTTGCAGGTTATTGGATACATACTGGGTCACTTACGTGACTACACCAGTGGTGAACTCTGGCTTCACCTCAATCCTGTCTCCGTTCGAGTCTTTGGCATGATCGATGCGCAAGACGGCGAGTATGGCAGCAGCTGCACTCCACAGACCATTATCTGCAAACCAACGACCTATCAAAGGCATTTGTTATAACACTGCCAAATCAGCGATGAATCAGCCTACCAGGACAAATACGCCTGCAAGGGTCAGTGGATGATTGAAGATGATAGTAAGGTTGGAATATTCACCTGCCATGACCAAAGGCAAAATGGTTGACGACAGAGTTCTTCAGTTTCCCATCGACGGTCAGATGGCGGCTAGGATCGAAGCGTGATGCATCGGGAAATATGTCTTCATCTCGAGACAGTGCCCTGAGCAATGCTCAGCTCAACCCATTACATGCACTCCAGCCGGACATACCACTGATTAACCATTACCATTGCACCTGATCGAACTATATGTCAGTCAACGACAACCTTGATGCGTACGACTTCGAACCTTTGGGTATAAAGTACCCGTCGTAAACATCGTCATTTGATGTCTGATGTGCGATGCCTGTGCAAGGGGTCAGCCATGCAAACACAAAGCTATATTACCACCGACTAACCTAAGGGGGTGGGAGGATGCCATCTTAGGACCTCGCGGAGAATGGCATCAAGGTATGGCAGTGACGCCCTGTCATCAAGGCACGGCATGCTGTCATGCCCCACAGCTTGGTCAATTTCTGCACGAGCACGGGATTGGATGTCAGGATTGAGCATCATGGCCAGCAGGAATGCCCGCAATACGGATGCAGTCTGCGAGACATCAAAGTAAGAATCAGAAATGTTTCAAGTAAGTAGCAACTCACGGTTTCCATGCCACCTAGTAAGATGCCGTATTTTCGTCAATAGATGAGCTCCGTCTTGGTAAAAACAAATTCCTACCCATATATCCCATCAACGCAACAGCCTTCATAATGTCTTCGTCAGCGTCGTCGTGAGCTTGACTGAGAAAGTCAGCAACTAATGAGCGCGAAGCAGTACCATCTGCCTTCACGCAAACAGATCAGGCGAAGCCTTCATCCACAAGTCTGCGCGAACGTACTATCTGTGCCTTCGCTTCGTTAAAGGGCTCGTTCAAAACTTGTTGACACAATTCTTTACAACGTCCCATCAGGGCAAATGCTCCACCAAAGCACCAAGACGGCAGCTTTTCGACTGCAACCTCATGCTGAATGTTCAAGATCGTGTCGTCGACAGAGGCACTCACGGAAAGGAAAGGCTGTGAACATGACAGCCTTTTCGGGAGAGAGAACCTGTGTTATAATATCAAGCATTTCGTGCGCACGGGAAGATAATAAGCCTTTATTGGCGAGATGTCCGTATGTCACGGTCATGATCAGGGATCCCGAGTATCTGTCACAAGGATTGATCGTCAACTGAACCATACGCCACAACGGCATCCTTGAATTAGGTACGAACGCTTCAGTGTGATGCTGCAGTGAGTCCCTAGTGGCACCTAAGAGATCGATGACTAGTTCATTTGCATGGCGAGAGTATATCTCGTGGTACGAGATTGAAACTTCGGCCCTAAGGACTTGATGGAATATCCTGCGATGTCGTCGTAAAGTTTCCCCATACGGAAGCATTACAGTATTGAAAGTTATTCCAGCTCTGCATCGTCAGTAGATGAAGAACAAGTTGAATGGAAGCCGGTAATGCATACAATTCGTTGGTGCGAAGAACGGGACGGTTAGAGTAATTTGCAGAACGCTTTTCCAGCAACTCCTGGGCGATGGTTTCGGAGTTTATAATGATCATGTCGATCCCAAATACACGGGTGCGGAAGATTTTTCCTACGATCAGGCATGAAATTCAATCCAGGAGGTTGGCAAAGAGCTACTAACCATATGTCTTTTCCCACGCAGTATATGTGAGCCAAGGACGTTTAGTATCCAATTGCAGCGCGTTACCCAAAAATGGTAAGGGACGAGGACCAGGTAGCAGAGGGAAAGGGGAGACATGTCTGCGAGTCAGACGCAAAGCGACAAGCAGGGCAATAATGCATGATATTCCTAGAGTGAAGAGCATGGGAAGGGATTATGGTCGAGGCATGATGTGAGTTACCTTATTATACTATCGACGGCTTGCTGCAAACTGACGATTCAACAATTGAGTGAGTCAGAGTGAAACCATTAGTTACATATATAGCTAGTAGATACATCAGATACGTACCCTCACGTAGTATAAGCTCAAGAGGCGTACTTATATGGAGGTCACTTGATTATACTATATATAGAAGCTTAGTCGAGAAGTGAAAAACAAAGTGAAACCCCACTATACCGTGTTCGAATGAGTTTGCGCCGTAGTTGATAACGTCGTACCATCACGTAGTATTATTATCGTATGGAGACACTTGATTCTACCATATATAGAAGCTTAGTCGAGAAATGTTCAAACCCAGTGAAACCCTACTATGCCGTGTTCATGTCGTAGTTGATACGTACCCTCACGTAGTATATATCGCTCAAAATCAAGAGGCGTACTTATATGGAGGACACTATATACAAGCGTTCCGATCCGTTATGCCTGAATCGATTCATAATAGGGCGTCCTTACTTACATAATAAGCCTTTCGGGCGGATAAATGGTCTAGCTGGGGTAGTGTACGACCCCCCTTCCCGCATAACTTTCGCACGCCGTAAACCCCTCTTCGGTGATTCTGAATCTTAGTAGTAACTGCCAGCATCTGTGCGAAACACACTGTTAATTGGCGAGAGCCGCGGGGCATAGGTTGCTACAGCATAGGACACGGGTTCTCTTCATCTGTCAAATATTCGTCGTTTGCAGATAACTGCGGACAATGTCTCGATTTGTTCGTGCATCTAAGTATCGGTGAGTACATGCCCAAGATTGCAGCACACCGAGAGACTGATCGACGATCGCGTCTCCCACAGCCATGTCTTCGGACAGGCAGCAAAGAAAGAACATGGATATGACAATGTGAAGGTCTCCGGTAGCGCATGGGATACGAATCTTGTCTCTGCCTCTGGGGTGACCACTTTCCTTCTTCACGTCCGTCCTTCTCTGACATACCACCCCAGCGATACATCAGCGTTAACTGGAATGCATCCGGAGGTGGCGCATTTGCAATACTTCCCCTCCCCTCCCCTTTTGCAGCTGTCCCAAATTTCCCGCACAAACTTCCTGATGTTATTCCCCTCGCGCGCAGTCACACCGCCCCCGTCCTCGACACCGATTGGTCCCCACATAACGACTCTATCGTTGCCTCTGGCGGTGAAGATGGAAAGGTCATGATCTGGAAGGTCGAGTCTTCCGCTTTTGAAGACTGGGGCCAGGATCATTGGGTACCGGAAGACTTTGACCCTGTCGCCCGGATCGATGCATCACCACGCAAGATCGGCCAGGTTCTCTTCCACCCAACCGCGTCTAACGTCCTCGCCAGTGCTTCCAGCGAACACACAGTTAAGCTTTGGGATCTTGCTGATACTGATCGCCCACGTTCTGTTCTCACCGGACACACCGATACCATTCAGTGTCTCGCCTTCAATCCTACCGGTACACTCATGGCGACGACCTGCAGAGACAAAAAACTTCGTCTATTTGATCCTCGCGTTGGAGGCGAAGCTGTTCGCATCACTGAGGCACATGGTGGTATCAAGGGCGCTCGTGTCGTGTGGATGGGCGATCTTGACAAGATTGCGACTACTGGTTTTAGCAAGATGAGTGATCGTCAAGTCTCCATCTGGGAAGCTGGAGGTCTTGGAAGTGTTAAGACGATGACTATCGATCAGTCTGCTGGTGTCGTCATGCCTTTCTGGAGTGACAATGGCATTCTTTTCCTGGGTGAGCGCCTCGCATGTGCTTAGGACTTGTCTTTTCTCACATCATTACTTCTAGCTGGCAAAGGGTAAGGTGGAATTGAATGTGTTTGTTATTCGTGGTTAATCTAAAGCCAACAGCGATGGAAATATCCGGTATTACGAATACGAAAGTGACTCGCTATTCGCACTAGCAGAACACAAATCTCCGGATCCCCAGCGGGGAATCTGTTTCCTCCCTCGTCGTGCCCTCAACGTGTCGGATTGCGAGATTGCCCGTGCGTACAAGGTGTCAGGCTCATCCGTGGAACCTATCGCTTTCATCGTGCCTCGCAAAGTAAATATTTCTTGAAAGACTTACGATAGCTTCACTGACAGTGTCACCAGGCGGACTCATTCCAATCCGACATTTACCCAGCTGCGGCCTCGTCAGAGTCTTCTCTCTCAGCAAGCGAATTTTTTGCTGGAAAGACTGCTCCATTAAAGCTCGTTAGTCTCGAGAATGGTGCTGTGTTCAATGGTGCACAATCATCATTCACGCCCTCGGCGCCTGCTCCTGCACCGACACATGTACCCGCACCTACTGCGTTCAGTGCACCTCCGCCTGTCACTAAAGCTGTTACCATGCCTACACATGTAGCACAGACACCAGTCCTGTTGAGATCCGAGTCGGCACCAGTGCCTCGACCCGCCTCGCCTACTATCTCAGAGTCTCCTGTTATCCTCACTCCGCCAACGCAAGTTGATGATGAAGTACGTTCTCTTGGTATCGATCTTGAAGTTTGACGCTTAAGCTATGTGTAGGGCAAGACCACTGTGTTAGAAGCTGAAGTCGATCGGCTCAATAGTGAGCTCCGCGCAGCACGAGAAAAGATTCGCAACATGGAGTTACAGGTCGAGGGCCTGAAAGCTAATGCAAGAAAGGCAGCTCAGGCTTTGATGGAAGCGTGAGGACCAGGTTTGTGAGACTCAGGCCGCGGTGGCTGTAAAGTAAAACAGTACCCTGATGAGACTAGAGGTGCTTTTGGTGTAGATTGATGATCGTGTACATAGTCATTATATCTTGTATAACCTGCATTTCAATGGACGTTGGATTCTTTTATATCTACTAAGGATGTTTCGAGCAACAACACCATATGTTAAATAAATACCACGACGGATCCTCCACCAAGGTTGTCCTCCCTGCAGACCACTGGGCAAGCATTTCCCTACACAGTACTGCTAGTCGATACATGTACATGCTCCTCGAGAACAATCGAATTCATGCTAGTTTCTGCGGTGGAGTGTGCCACGAGTTTAGCATGGTATTCTCGAACGCTCAGGATGAGGCGTGGTCCCAGCACAAACATCTGCACGACTGATAAAATTTGAAGAGTACCAATGAGTATCTGAGCTCCAATAGAATTTGAGGCCTACAAAAATGATGAGCAGTGGTTACATGCAGATATCAGCAACAGGTCAGCGCACCGAGATTTCTGGAGAGAGAACAGCAAACTGGAGGCAAGAGACACCAACAAAGCTAACATGTGCGGAACTTGAGCTCAAAAATATAACCGCGTTCACATTACAAGCTCACCTTGCAAAATAAAGAACGTGGGATTGTATGAGCACTCTGAAACAGTCCCCGATGGTCGATCCTGTCGATGGGCCAAGTCGTCGCAGCTCACGGAAGTGTTTCACAGCAACCCAAACTGAAAGACACAGTGCGAGGACCTCCCAAGCAGTGTTGAGCATCCAAATCAATGAAAACAGAAGCTGCTCCTCCCCTTCATATACATAATGACATATATATATATCAGAGATTATGAACTCCTCTGGTGTTTGTCCAATGAGCCGTGTTCTTCAAGTCAACAAGTAAGGCTTACCCAGTACAGTATCGTTGAGTCCTATTGCCGCCATTACTCCGCAGGCTATGTTTACAGCGAGGAAGATGACGACAAGGAACATAAGCATCGTTCTAGATCCCTGATACATGGCATGCAACCGAGCAATCATGATGACTTGCGTCGTGTGCTAGTCAGGTCCATATCACAGAGGTATTGCACCTGGGTAACTTACTACCCAACACGGCAGTCAAGGTCACATTTGTGCCATTCAGTGCGTGGTACGTGATAGTGCCTAAAACTCCCAATTAGTGAACGCCCTCGCACTGGTATCAAAGAGTCCGACTTACATCTATTGAGTCATTATGTTGAACCCAGTTCAATGCTTGGAATCTCACTCACCCCTACATATGAGCGTATTGATTAGATGGGAATGATTTGGTTGCAGAATACTTACTGCATCTGTTAGCGATACCGATGGCATGGTGTCTGTGTCTCGCCGGTCAGAAAAATGTAACACAGCGCAAATGAAACATACTCAGAACATTGACACTAGTTGTCAGAGATTAACTATTAGCACAGTGAAAAGTTGATCTCGACACATACATAGAATACAATATTCCAATATAGCGTATCTAGAACATTTGGAGTCAGCACAAGTTGCCCACCACGCTAAAGCACAACATGAGGTACTAACAATTAAATACAACATGGTCATGAGAGACCGGCGTTGTTTCTGTCGTGAATTCATTGCATGCTCTTGTTTTCTTCTGATACGGATTCTTGTCACTCACCCAGATGAGTTCAATCTATGATACCATTCTTAGCGAGTTGGCTGCTGCGGCAATAACATCGACGTACCTCTTGTCCGAGTGTTAAGACTGGAAATATCATAAGAAAATCAGCGATTTTCGAACACTGTCCTGCTCACCCCAATCGTATACCACCACGATGCCCGCTGCAACTGCGAAACTACATGTCAACGTTGGATCTAGACATCCGGATGCGACGAACCCATCCAATAGCTGAAAAAAATATTCAAATTGATTGTCGGCCACCAACTGGCATCATTTGAGACGTAGGTCATGTTCGAAGGATGGGTGAGCGAGTGGGGAATGTCAGTGGTGTATGACAACAGCGTCTCTGCTAAATATACCACCGTTCGGCCCTCGTATCGCCAAAATCAGCATAACGAAGATGGATGTTTGATCCCGCCTCAAGACCCTTGATTGGGTGAAACGCTGCGAAATCAAAACGAAGCCCTCAGTAATCAAAGTAGATTTTGATGTCCAAATTGGTATTCCACATGCCACTACTAAAGTTCCAGTTGTTGATGATGTCGGCAACTCATTTCCAACGTGATGTTTGGGGTGTTTTTGCTGCGAGTTTTCAAAAATCGAGGAGTTCCCTATGAAATCATGTAGTCATCAACATAACACAGGTCGAAGTATGATGTACGCAAAACAAGTATGTACAAACTCTTCGGCATCGTTGGCTGAGCCCGAGGCGTAACAGCCCTCCGAGTACTCTTATGGAACAAGGGTCATTCTCCGGAACCCAGACAAGAAACCGCGACAGAGTGCCAATATATCTCACCTCATCCGTCGCCTGGTACGCTTGAATCATTGGGCTATCATGATTACATCAAAATGATGAACAAAGAGATGGTAAGCATAGAGCGAATCCGATGCAAAGCTCACTATGTTCAATGCACCATGCACTTGATGTCATGGTGATGTATTGTACTGCCAGATACATCCTGATTCGTGATTGATAGATGTTGAATACTTGTGCGACACCATCGGGGGAAATTGCACATGGGAGACAATCAACCTGCAACACGCCAGAAGGCTCATCTCGATGGCATTGTGTTTCAGTAGGCATCTATCTTGTAAGAGTGAAACCCGTTGTTCCCGTGCAGGTCCATCCTGTGTTGGCACAGATCAGTGTCATCGATGGGATGTGTTGTTGTTATAAGTACAAAATAGTCACGGTACCTTACAAACAAACGGTCTCTAACAGCAAATCGCGAATCACAGCTCGATCGACGCACCGAATAGACAGTCGGGGGCGAGGAAATAGAGTCTAGTGATAGGATAGGTGACCGTGTGACCTGGCAGGGCCAATTTCACTGTGGTTGCAGGCGCACGGAGACTTGTTTGCTGGAGTACGTTGGTCACCAGCTGTGTTGAGTAAAGTACTGCTGGTTATGCCCATAGTCCGGAGAAAGAACTGACCGGTTTGAGGCAGGAAGCTGAAGACACGTGCGGTACTGGGGCACAATGAATCAGTAAAACAAGGGTTTGCATTCGTGCATCAAACATAATGCGAAAGATGCGGGACGGAGTCCATGCATTCGCAGCCAACGTTGAAGCTTTGGGTTAGTGCCAGACTCCGTTAGGTGTGCGGAAGTGACTTGGACTTCCGCGCGAACTTCGAAGGTCAAATTGATAGTGATGAGTGAGGAAATTTGTTATCACACCAAAACAACGAACCGTATCTGTCTTCGCACCGCGTCCACCAGCTGACTCAGGTATCCTGGGACGAAGCGCAAGATTGAATAAGCATCCACAAGGTATGCTCCTGGTTTCATAGCTCCACCAAAACGTGCAAGAGACTGATTGACGGCAACGATTTCAGGGTCTGTGTATGAAGTCGGAGTTCTGAACACTAACTCGTGAATCATGTCTCTCGTGCAGCCTCCACTTTGCGAGCATCCTTTCCATCATCATTCTACTCATTCCTCTCCTGCGCATCATTCACTTAATATCTTGATACCTCCAGATGTTGTCAAAAGGCAATCAGCACTGTCAAATTCCACGAGAGGCGCGGCAGCCTATCACCAGATCCACGTCACTGGCAAATTTGGTCTCAGATTTTACAATACTTCGTACTCCGTCAGCACCACCTGCATCACTGAATAGAAGGTAGCTCGCTATGACCTGATGTCGATTACATAACATCGTCTATCAAGGCGTGGGTGTACATAGCTCGACACCGCATTGTAAAGCTGAGGGCGCTTCCGGCAAATTATGTTTTACATTGTAGAACGCAAACTCTTAGACTGCACTTCTCTCATTCTATATCTATGACTTACAAGGGGCAAGTCATTTTGTCACAATTGAACCACGCACTAGCTGACAACATAAACATTAAGTAATATGACCAGAGCATTGGCTAGTCTCAGCAATGGCTGAAAAATATTTGGTGAGGATTACATATTTTCATCTATTGAGACATGTATTTGGATAGCTTGACATCACACGAGTAAAATTTTATCGACATTCTAGAATATGAACATTGAGACCGCACACTCTCATTTCACTATCAAGGGGAGATCACCATGTCGCAGGTGGACCATGCTTTTGCGAAAGGTACCAATCAGAATGCAGCATTAATCGAGCAAATATTTCTGACAAATGTTTGTAAAATCAGTACGGCTGCTAGGTGGCTTGCAAAAGAAGACTGTGTCCGTTTCCTCCGTACGTTGGATAACGATGGTGTTTCCTTCGAAACCAACATCTGTCTTATTTGTCGGCAAATTGAAAGAGTGATAGTTTGCGGAGAGTGCGAGCGAAGTGCGCAGAATGAGCTTGGATTGATCCTGGAGTGCAGGGTTATCCCGAAAGTTCGTTGCGCAGTTGCAGACTACGCGATCGAGTCTGACTAAGTGGATGCACAGTGTATAGATCAGAAATTACCATCGTCGTCGATATCATAGTCACTGAGACTTGTATCTTCCATACAATTGTCCTCGCTCTCCTCTTCGCTCTCCTCGCTCATGTCCTCACTCTCCTCCTCGCTCTCCTCGCTCTCCTCGTTCTCGTCCTGCTCATTCTCGTTCTCCTCGCTCTCCTCGTTCTCCTCGTTCTCCTCCTCCTCACTCTCGTTATCGTCCGCTAGTTCATCTTCCTCACGAGATTCGTCATCACTTGGGCTATCCACTTGCCAAGGACCATGTCCGACACCAGCACCAGTAAACCGAATGAACATATCACGATCCACAAAACTGCATGTTGAATGAGAATGAATTAAAAAATTGAGACGACGACTCACATGTTGATATAGTATGCAGTCCATGTGTCGTCCTCCATCCATGTGCATTGAGTTGATTTTTGCCGTTGTGCAGACTGGCGTACGCATCCATCTGCAAAAGCCGGGATCAAGTGTACCCCGCGAACCACTAATGCAGGATCGATGAAACCGAAAGCAGAGTCGTCTGTCTCGGGTACAAAAGCCACTTTTGGAAGACGAGCTGCCTTGATCCCTGACCGGTACCGCCGCACTGGATCGAACCATCTGACAAACAATATCTCCATCTGAGTTTTCTGTGGGCTTGCTCCGCTCGATCGTAAATCAAGTACGTTAACATGGAATATGCGCAGTACTCGAGCATACCAATACGGATGATTGGAGCGGGATTCAGAATCACCTGACAATACCATGATATCAGCGTGATTTCGAGGGTTAATCAAATCTTGCTGGGATTGTAGATCGTATGAAGTGTAGTTGACGCGTAGTGTATTGACAGAGAACAGAACGTTGTCACATATGACAACCTCATTTCGGTCATCGCCTGAGAATTCAATGAGGCCATCTTGCGCGTGCAAGCAACGTAATATATGGTCCTTGAGTTTTGGAATGAATTTCTTGTGAAAGTGGCTGAGTAGCTAATGCACGGAGACTCATGAGAACACACCTCAAATGCTGGATCGTTTTTGTTGTCCTGCAGTAGTTTGTGTATGTGTACAGGAGAATTGCGATGGTGGGATAGTTGGTGATGAAGGCGGGGATCCGGAGGTGGAATATTTTCAACGCAGACTGGGCCAAGAGACGAGGCTTTCTCTGCCTCTTGCATCTTCCGAAGTCGTCGTCGTCGTCGTTCGTGTTTTGAAAGCTGTTTGGCGGTATTCTGTTTGTTGGTGAACGGGTACAGTGCTTTGATGGCCCGATGAGCAAGTTCACTCTGCAATCCGTATCAAATTTAGATGCTCAAACTGATAACTAACCAGCACCCACTATCTGCGTTGTGAAAGAATCGGTCGTCCCAAAGAACTTGATAGACTGGACGTAATCTCCAAGAGCGTGGAACTTGTAGGTTTTCATGTTGAAAATTTTCTTCTTTGGAGAGGATGGCGGTGCGTCAGTAGTTCGGTGTTCCTTAAGTGCTTCGCGTCGATGCCGTGCAGCCTTTTCCTTTGGAAGTTCAGTAGTATCATAGTTATCGCAGATCTGACGACGGAACTTTCGTAGCTGCTTAGTGAGCGAAGTAAATGCTTGTGACATAGAAACCAGAGTTAATTCACTATGTAGCCGCAATTTTGCATAGGCGTGCCATTCAGCAAACCTGAATAGCAGCGTCTGCACTATTGTGTCGTGCGGGGTCGGCAGGAGTCCCTCAAAAACGGGCATAGCACACTGCAACAACATCAGCAACGATCTCTGGAAAGAAACAACAACGACCTGTAAGATATCTTCGAAGTCCCTTGCAGCCAATCTCTTCATGCTCGCCGTATCATCAGAGAATTTTCGGATGACGCCTTGGCCAAAAGTGGGTACATGCCTGAACCTGGTGGTGTGGTGAGCCTTTCCACAAGTTTTAAACGACAAAGTCTTACCTTTGATTGAGTGTAATTACAACTTCGGCACCTTTCGGGAGCGCATATAGGAGGCGGATCAAGTGACTAAAGAGACTCTTCCAGGTCCCTAATTCACACTCGTGCATAAAATCGACGACCAGCATGCGAAATGGGTCGAGTCCGAGGCTGCCAAGCTTTTGCACGAAGACGTTCTGCATGTCATATCTCAGCCAAAGTAAATAGGACGAGCGAAATACTTACGATAGTCGGAATCCATGACTCACTGGAGAGAACTTTCTCTACCGCAACGCCATCAACGGCATATCCAGACTTGTATACCATGTCCCGAGCAGCCTGTACCTTCCGCAAGCAGTAAATTCTTAGATCTTCAATTCGCCCGCGCATGTCTTTCATAAATCCAACACGATCAGCTTTTGATTTTGTCACCAGGCATCGTGGACAAAGACAAGACCCCATGTCTTTCATGGTCGCAATGAGAATCCTGATAGTCTCGTTACAGTAGCATGCGACAGATGTCTTTGAGCTCACTCACTTTTCTGGATAGTCGGCAGAATATGTAAATATTTGGGGAAACACGCGGCGAAGTATGCCATCAGGGCATCTCATTACAATACCATGGCGGTATGCATGGAGAAAGTCTTCATCCAAAAGAATATCCCAACAGGCCTGAAAGAGCTCTCTCCGGCAATGTGTGTAGAGAGCGGCTATCCCACTTTTCGTAGAGACCCCGAGATTTCGAAAAGTGTCTTTAATTCGACCTGGAAGCTACACCTTGATGTGAAATTGCTTTGAACAATGAACGTAAACAACACTTACAGACGGTAGGAAAGCGATTAAGTGACAAGCTCCAGAGCTGGGTTTTGCGCGAGCGTACTTTGACAAATTGCCAAAAAATAAGTATAACGGCCATGCTGTTGCATTTCCGAAGTTGGTAAGTTGTGTTGCGTCGGAGGAAAACATCAAGCCAGTAATTACTCGCTCAAGAGTACAATCAGGCTCCTTGGGCTGCTTTTGTAGGTCGTCGTGGGCTTGTATCCAGGCATCTGATGTATAAAGTTCATCATAAAGACGATATGTTCGCCCATCGTTCGGGTTAGTCCAAAGACGGCGAAATGGCCATAGATGAAATGCCTTCGCTTGAGCATCTGAAAATGCTTCGCGAATGGTGCTGACCAACGGCCGATAGTGAAGCCCTGGGACTTTAAACGGATGGCCACCGGAAGTGTCACCCTTCCGACCTGGGACTTTTATCATGACATCCGCCTCCACCCAACCTTCCGGGAACGTCACAGCTGCAGAGGGTACATCGCTGTCCCACGAATTTTGATCTGGAATGTCGAGGAGTCTCAGGGATTTCCTCATACTGAAGTCTTGCAGGTCGGTGGTGTTGAAATCCTTTGCGAGCAACACGTCATGGACCAGACGTGAAACTTCCGCCTCGGACTTTCTTGTACTTCCACTGGACATCCAGTTGAGCAGCCGATACACGGTCATGTTTGGAAAGGGATGTGGAGGTGGAGGAACTGAATTAGGCGGCTGTAATGTCAGGCATTTTTTGGCCAGTAAACGTGAGGGGACGAAGACATCGGGTTCATAAGATGGGCGTTGTAGATAATCACGAGTTAGACCAAATGCTCCAATGACATTGCGAAGGGACTCTGTGACCAGCAGAATCACCCTTCGAACAACACTGCGAGCTGGTGGTATATCATGTGTCGCCGAGTGGTCATCTTCTGTCGCATCCTGAGTAGAGGTTTCGATATCGTGGACAACATGTTCCACAGGTTCGGCGACTCGATATCGCTTCGGTAGTCTGATGCACCTTTGAGGTTTAGAGCGAGCTATTTCAGACATTAGCATATATGAAAGTGTAATGATTAATTTTTCACCAATACAATCCAAGTTCACGTCCATGGCACTGGGAAGAGCGTACGATTCACCCGGAATTGAGTTATCTGACATGAAATCGTTCGGTACAAGAAATAAACAAAATCACCAAGCTTACCAATGACCATATCAAGATCCTGGCTTCCTGCTGGTGCGTCCGTAGCATCTGTGGTGCCAGTATCTAGGTCAACATCCATAGGGGACTCAGATGCAGAACCCAAGGGAGTGATCTCTTCAACAGCTGGATATTCAGGAAGCGATGCCCGCTCCTGCGACTCAGTATCACTTGCAGAACCCCCTTCTGGGGCGACGAAACACTTAAAATTTACTTTGTGAGTATCAAATCTGAAGTCCCGCGCAATGTAGAACTTACTTGAGGGCCAGATAGTTTGTCTTTTAATGCCCTCACGGCTATTGCGTTGCGTGCACGATCTTTCCGTTTCTGAGAGGCAGCGACCACTGTTTTCTTATATTCTACGCAAGTTTTCCGGTGCAAAGTAAGAGCGCGCTGATCCTGCAATGTCCGTTGGCACCCATGGGCGCCACAAGAGAGTTCAACCATTAATGAAATGCAGAAAATTAAGATGACCGTTGCAGTGATGGAGCATCGGATTCTAGAACAAAGTTGAAGCATAGGTCCGTCAGTTTGGTCATAGTGAAGATGCACCTGGCGGTGGCCAGCAGTGCATGGCAGGTGGCACGTGACCTCAAATTGCTGTGCAGCTCTGACGCTCTCAGGTTATCGTTTTCACTTTTGGAGCTAATACAGGCTGTACAGCATAAAACCCAACGACCTATGGTCATCACTTGTAGTATATAGGAATCAGTATTTGTCAGATAAAGATACCTAGGACATGAGACCGAGACACAAACTGTCAGGCTCCCAAATAATGTAACTGTCTTCATCATAGGAAGCGAATCAAGCTTGTAATGAGGAAGTGGCCACTATCAATTAAGCTGAATGTTCGAATATAACGTTAGAGTATGTGTGAGATCCTGCATGGCCTATCACTCATGAAGAAAACACCGGCAAGGGTACACTCCATGTTTGGAGAAGTCATAAATGGAACAAATGTTCGCGAGATTCTCTTATGCTCTGCAAGCACTGTTTCCTCCGTTTCCTCAACTCTCTGGATTTCAAAGGTTTTCGACACGACTTTGTGAAACTTGACCAAAAAAATGCAGTCTGTGGGTTAGGTAAAGGAGGATCTGCTTTGTTTTCGGTGGGAGCAGGTGCCGGCAAAGCTTCATACATGGCTATAGTTCTAGAACGCGAGAAAACCTGTCGCAAAATTTAATAGATAAATCACAAGACTACTTACAAACAGATGAGGAACCAAAGCCATTTCGCCTAATGGTGCAACGAGAATTTGATCGATGTCAAGATCCTGAGGCTTTCTGGGGGGGTCTTGTGGTAAAGACAATGCAGCAGGAGAGCAAGAATCACCGATATATTCTCTAACGGAGAGATAGCAGTGGTCGAGAATACAATAGTCAACTTTGGTAGTGACCAGATCTATAGAAATTGATATTAGCTAGCTTCATCCCAAAAGGTCGATGTGAGGCTAACCTCTATGACGCCTTGTGGTCGCACGACCATGAGCCACCGACATCTGTTGCCAGCCGTTGCGGCCGCCTGCAGTGTAGACGTATTCTTATCTGCATGTACTGCAGGGGTAGTCTCGCTCGCCTCTATATCAAAGAGACCGATAGTATCCGTGAAAAAACAGCCTGCAATATAGCGAGATGTCTACATTGAAGCAGTAAATAGTGTGGAACAAGGTAAGCGAAATCAGAAATACCTTGTCACCCATTGGAGACATATCTTTGCGTCGAATCTTTCCTCGCTCCGCTTCACCAATAAAAAGACTGATAAACTCGTCTTCTCGAAGGATAAGTACAAAGGGATCGCAAATATTGCATGATTTAATCCTTGCCCGAGGTAGACTGCCGTCCATATCTTTGATAACTTGTCTTTCATTACCGTCTTGATTCCACCTCATTAGTCATCAATGCAAAAAGTTTGTAGGAATATCATACTGAGCTCCAGCACACGGATAGCATTTGTCATGACATGCAATAGAGTGGTGCGCTGGAAGAATGGAGCTGCGCTTATCGTTGTCCCAGGTATGCGAGTCGGAATGGCGACATCGGTCTTTGCGGTCCGGGTTGCTATCTGCGAGGGTTTAGCGAATAAAATGTACCAAAAAAAATTACCTACCCGCAAAACACCCGGTGTAGGATTAGCGTCTGTGCCAGTAATTATCGCGTCAATTTCAGCTGAAAATGAGTCCATAGACTTCTCATAAGAGAGACCACTGACACGTTTGGACTGGCGAACGGGAAGAGACCAGATTCCTCGTGCCCCTCCAAGTACATGCAGTTTCCGCTTAGTGCGCGTCGGAAGGTCACGCTGTGCTGAATTGTCAGTTGAAGTAGCAGTCTGTAAGATCATATCAACTCGCCTGGAAAAGGGTGAATCCGCCTAAATGACCTACTCCTGTGGCAGCAACAAGTTCCGGAACAAAATGTTCCTAAAAAAATATTGAGCAGAGTTTGACCCATCTAAAGTCATATACTTACTCCATTCTTAGCAAGAGAGAATGTCATATCAGCGATTGGGCCATATGCAAGTAATGAGTCGCACAATGAAAGGTGAATGATGGAATGAGTCTTTGTCGTGGCACTGGCTCCTGATGCTGCTCCAACTGCCACCTGTGTGGCTGTCTGTGAATCGCCATATGAATCTGTGACGCATCAGTAGAGTTTCAAAACCACGTGGCAATGTAACCAACCATCGTCATCGTCTAAATTCATACTATCAGAAAAATTCATAGTGGTGAGAACGCCAGTATGCTGCGCAGAAAGCTCGAGAGGTACCTCTTCTCTAGCGGTCTTCATCAATACTGACGGTCCATCCATGCTGCCTACGAAAAGCAGGTCGTCATTTAGTAGTCTGGCGACAGCTGGTATGGTTGTCTGAGCAATAACGGGTAATAACACTAGTTTAGATACAGTCCTCCCATCAAGGATAATCTCAATGGGGTGTATCATGCCATCCTTTTGAATAACAAAGAAAGTCTTTTCATCGACAAACACGAGCCGACTACCTTTGAGATACAGGCCAAGGTCTTTGTCTGCTGGAGCATTGGCATATCACTGACACGTGTAGCCCAGCCAATAGCAAGAAGGGACACACGGCAAGCTGCTTGATGATGGAATTACTTGTGAGGATGATGACACCTCCAAGTGAAGTTGCGCAGGGGAGGAGAGAGACGCTGTCGTAAGGGAGACCGTCGACAGTCGTGATAATGGGGTAATTTCGGCTCATGAGATTCAAGGTAAATATGTAGAGGCAAGCAGTGTCACGGTACTCCTTGAGACGACTACACAGAACACGTCATTGTGTGAAAATTAAGCAAAGCATGCCACGCACCCAGCCCACGTCTGCTCAGATTGGCAAAGCACCGCGACCGTTGGATTGTTGTATCCAGGAGGAAAACAAAGTCGATGATGTTCCGAATGTGCTCACCGACATCGTTGACGAGGTCTAGCATGAAACTTGCAGAGTATGGTACGTCCCTGTTGGTTATTCGAATTTGCATCGAGCCAGAAGTGGGAGAATTCAGAAGAATGCACACATTGTGTGGTTTTGTTCCTTCCGTTACGTCGAGTTCTGCTTGGGTCTAAAAGAACGGAAGAGTAGCCAATGCGTCCTTTGGAAGAGATAGTGCTGCACATCGGGACAAGGGGTCTGCACGCAATTCTATTCTGAAAAGGGGACTATCCAATGAAACGTGAAACCTGGTCAGATATGTGCACAGTGATGAAGACAAACACCAACTATCTGCCAGAGGTGCTTGCTCATACGTATGTATTGAAACGGTGACAAGATCGTGTGCAGCGTCCGACTACTCAAGAGCTATCTGTAATTACGATCAAGAACCACTATGAGACGCAGAATAAATGCCATCATACCTTGGCGTCCTTGAAGGACACTGATAGACGATCTAGTTGGTCGTCATAAGTTGACATAATGCGCACGCTCCGAGTCTCCATGCCAGTGACAGTGCCATGCAGAGTATGCTCTCGCACAAAGTGAAAGTGTGACACCATTGAAGGATCTTTCTTTGCAGTAGCCTGTAACGCAACTAAGCTACCCTCCCCAATTTCAGGCTAGGTATTCACCTTTACGGAGCCCATATTAACCCACCCTTCTCCACCCTCATTTCGCCTTTCATAGCTTCAGTGCCTTTTCGTATATGAGCCCTTTGCTCTCGCTCATTTTCCATATAAGTTGATATTTGCGGAGGTTGCTCCCAGACTTCGAAAATGCGCAAAAGGTTGGATCTTGAAACAACAACATTGGTAAGAACGCGAGGCAGCTTTTCTTGGCTGTAAGATCCAGTGATAGTTGAGGGCGTTAGTTTGAGTGTCGTTGCGAATTCAATACCACTAGGGGGGAGTAGTAGTATGTCGTGTCTCAAGGCATGCATTTCTCCACCCCGGTCTGTTTGTTTCTAAAGGTCTTGCCAAACAACCTCAAATTTTAATCGATTATGTAATAAGATCACGTTCTACTAAGTGGATGGATGCTCGGCGCTTGAGTCTCAAGTCTTTCAGTTCCTCGGTGAGAACAGTGTACCACGATGATGAAAATATTTAGTGCGTTCTCCAAATTGGAAAGATCCTGAACATCCGTGTAAAATTTGAGATTGAAATCTACCGGAAAGGTAAGTGATGTTGGTATGTTGCATGGTCACCCATATGCACCCAGGTCTCCGTATTGAGCTATCAAATCAACCTTTGACAAAACATTGACATGCGGCAGTTCCAAGAGCAGCATAGTCCGGAGGGACAGGAGAAGTACGGAAACATATTCATATTTCGCGGTGTCGGTCGCATAGTGCGCATTCACAGAGATGAATTAGCGTTGTTTAACAACAGAACCAACATAATAGAACGTACCATAAACCCGATCTTCGTCAATCGTTGCACTATGCATCTCAGCGCCTCGTGATGTATGCTAAGCTCGACCTGACCGGGTACGTCAAATAGCACATATCCATCAGATCCCAGCTCTTGCAGCCGTGCATCGAGCCAATTGAAGTTGATGTATAGGTACTCCATACAGATCAGGATTCCTCCGTTGGGGCCAAGGCCATGTTGGTCCATGACATCCTGGAGGGAGATCAAAGAAGTTATATCAATTGTATATGGATAAGGCATGTTGTCGTTAGCTGGGTCAAGGTTGACAATGGATATTTATATGGTCAAAACAGAAATAGGTTACAAAGTTCAAAACTTTTTTCTCTTCTTGGCTGGTACATATGTTAGAGGGATTCCCAAGGATCAATATGAGCCCGGAATGACAGAAAACGGCGGTTGGGATGTGGAGATAAAGTTGAAATACTGACTTTTTTATACCTGTGACCAAACTCAATATTCTCGACCTCCAGAGACCCTGGGACCATCACCAATCGATTTCTACGTCTTAAAAGCACTAGGATCATTATTTACAGTATCGGTTTTGAGCTAAAAGTGACCATAGTAAGATATATGGGGTAGGAGTGGGGAGGAGGACCTTCTATATCTCAACAA